>NW_026535322.1:10056231-10137226 GCF_026225885.1 Hylaeus anthracinus | reverse complement strand
AATTCAAAGAGGAAGGAACTTCCAAGCCCCAAAAAATAAATTCTCTGTTCATCTTTAGAGCCTCCAATCTTCACTTAGTCTGAGGACCCAAGTTACACTTAGCCCTATTTATTCTTTGGAGTACTCATCTTGTATCAAGCGAGGTGTCCTTAAAGAATCTTGCAGAACAGAAAACAAATTCAAAGGAGAAAGAACTTCCAAGCCTCAAAAAATAAATATCTCTGTTCATCTTTTTCCTCGGAGCCTGGAAACTTCGCTTCGTCTGAAGACCTAACGAGGGTGCGATACGCCACCGCTTCCAACACCCCGAGCAGAAAGAAAAGCAAACAGAACAAGGCATCCGACTCCCGCTGGAGAAACGGCGGGCTTGTCCAGCGGCGATCGCAAACACCGAGGGAGAGCAAACTCGCGGTGGTAAATTGGACGTTGATTGGGCAAAGGTGCTTGGACTCACTCGTCCAACTTGTAGAGAGTGTGCGAGACCCTTTGGACCACCGAGATACCAAGCTCCTTACAGAGTGTCGAGATGTTATGGTCCCGGACGCGGCCGAACGGCTCCGGATCCTCCTCAAACGTCAAGTTCGTCGTGCCCCATTCTTTGAACAGTTTGGGGAGGGCCTCTGCCGGCTGGCCCCTTATCACGAACAGTCGCGAGTTCAGTTTCCTCAGGGAACAGTCGAGGTCCTCTAGACACTGCAGCAGGAACCTGTCGAATAGGCGAGAACCTCTCTGATACGATCTGATGTTCGTGCTCGGTGATCTTCGAGGTTAGCGAGGAAGATCATTGTGACGTGACGATGAACGATGGTGGCGATGATGATGGCTATAACTATACGTGATAACGAGGATGACGGCAGCGACTATACAGGGTGTCACGGAATTAGCGGAACCGGAAATGAGGGGTAGTTGAGACGATTCTGAACAAAAATTTCATTTGTGAAGATGTCGAAGGAAATTGTTGTTCAAAATCCTCCCAGCTACCCACATTTCCGGTTTTTAGACTCTGAGACACCCCGATGATGATTTCGTAGATGGGTGACACGGGTAGTCAACTTGTAGGAGAACGAATTCCCTCCAAATTTATTTTTCTTCTTTAATAATTCAAAAACGAAGGATCGTACGACAATTTTGCAAAGGAAATTGTCGTTCAGAATCGTCCCAGCTTCTCACATTTCCGGTTTTGAGATGAGTAGTCAACGCGTAAGAGAACGAATTCCTCCAGATTTATTTTCGTTAACGTCTGACCTTTACAATTAATTCTTGGAGAGGCTGTCGTCAGTGGTGGGAGGAGGTGGTGCACTCACCTCCACTTATTGATGCCCACGTTGGTGCTCCCAGCGAACCACGGGTCCAAGACAAACACGCACCGAAAGGTGGTGGCTCCAGCCAGGCTTTCCCTAAAGGACGGATTGTCGTGCAGCCTGAGACCCTTCCGGAACCAGTGGACAGTGTGCTTGCCTCCATCGCCTCGTGCAGCCGCTTCCGGATTCAGTTCCCTGTTACGGCTGCCCGTCATCTTCCCTTTCTCGGCTACCATTCGCTTTCTTTTCCAATCTCTTCTTATCACCCAGATCCGTCTTCTCCTCTGTCACTATTGCGATGACGAATAACGCTCAATTATCGGAGCGCATTTTTGAGCAATTAACGAACCTCCCCGTTCACTTCTCGACCTCTAGTTTCCCTTCGACCCGATGTACGCGTTTCTCTGGACGATTCGATGTACGAGAGTTTTTCCGGACGGATTCCGCGACCTTGCACGAACGGTGTCCTCAGCCTCCGAGTACCGTCATCCTGACGAATCGATTCCGCCGAGCCGAGAGCCGGTTTTTAGGTCATCAAGGTCGGGACCAAGCTCGATCGATCTACTATTCCCTCGATTCAATCCTTTTCGCTGTTTAGGGTGCGGGGAAAAAGAAGTCGCGCTCTCTGGAGGATCGTCTTCGTCTGTCGTCGATTCATATCGCGCGCGACTACATCCTCCTCGCGGCGATACCCGGATGAATGGTTCACGGGGAAATGGCGAACGTTTCTGTGGACGAAATACAATCTTCTGGAATCTAGATATGAAGGCAATTCGATGATTAACCCTTTATACAGTCGGTGTAACAAGTATTCGTACAGGAATTCAAAGTGACGCTTCATATATTTTATTGATAAATTTTAGGGGAAGAAATAATTAATGAACAGCTATCCGAGTGGTTAATAATTAACCTATATATCTTTAGAGTAGAATTTGCGTAAATTAGAGTTTATTATTTTTAATGGTAACCTCTCGTTTCTTTTTTTTTGTGATATACTTTTCCTTACAGGAACCTCTCTTTGCCGTATTATCTAATTTTTCCCATTAAACTTTGTCTTTAAACCACTTGTTCTATACTTTTGTGTTAGTCCATGCCTTGAAAAAACTAGGTGGACCGGGCCCGGGATTCGAACCCGGGCTTTCTCAGCGTGGTAGTCGACTCCGCTACTCGCTGTTCCACCGTTCGCGTCTACTTCTTTTCTTGTTAATTTTATTTTAAATCGGCAGCTGTACGAATACTTCTTTCACCGACTGTAGGTCATCGGTAATCGTTGTTACCACTAAGTAAGGGTGGGAATTTTGTATTTTTAAATCGCTAGGCTGATACACAAAAAAAGTGAGAAAAATGGAGTTTGAGTAACCCTCTCCTTTTCAAAGTCGTTAAAAAATGGTTTCAAGGGTCGAAATAATTCTGATTAGAACCCAGAACCCTCGTTTTTGGACCAAGATAAAAAATGGCGCCGTGATTAGGCTTCCGTGGACTTTATTTCTGCAAAAATTCTCATGAGAGAGTTTCATCTAGGGTTCCCGAGCTGTGTGTCCCCACCGAAAAATGTCATCGAGCCTAAAGGGTTGGTTAACCTTTTATCGAGCACAAAAAAAAAGTGAGAAAAATGGAGTTCTGCTCGATAAAAGGTTAACCAACCCTTTAGGCTCGATGACATTTTTCAGTGGGGACACACAGCTCGGGAACCCTAGATAAAACTCTCTCATGAGAATTTTTGCAGAAATAAAGTCCACGAAAGTCTAATAACGGCGCCATTTTTTATCTCGATGCAAAAACGAGGGTTCTGGGTTCCAACCAGAATTATTTCGACCCTTGAAACCATTTTTTAACGACTTCGAAAAGGAGGAGGTTACTCAATACATGTATTTTTTTTTTTTTTTTTTGTACTAAAATAGAATATTGCACTGTGATTAGGATAAGTTCACTCCCTGCTGAACTTTATTTCTACGAGAATTCAAATTTCGCAACTTCTCTCGAGAGTCCATCTCGGGTGCAAAGGGTTAGATTAATTCGTCAGAAAGTTTCTGACTGCTCTCGATACGCGGGAAAGGATGAATAGGCGCGGTATCGATCATCGGGGCCATCGTATTTATACGAATTCGAGGAACAACAACCACAGGGAGTCGCGCAACGCTGTACAAGTTTCCTCCGTTTCTTGGTTATGCTCGTCCTCGCGGGCTCGAGATGTCGTTAAAACCGCGGAAATAAAAGACGCGTCGACGGTCAAACGCGGAGCAAACAATAAAGTTCCGGACAGGATTTTTATTTTCGTCCAACTTCGTTAGCTACAGATTAATTCCGGGTCGAATTACGCAACTGCCGTTCACTCTCTATCACGGCCGAATATAGACGTGTATTATGCAATTGTAATGCCGGCGTTTCTCGAAACGAGAAGTTTCATTTACGTGTCAGGTTCTTTGGCGCGCGTCGTCTTTTGATTAAAAAAAAATCGTCCAAGACTACACGAAGCATACCATATACAGGGTGTCCCAGCCTTAGTAATACAGCGCTCTAACTCCAAAACTATCGGCCGAATGAAAAATGTCAAATATGGAAATTGCATGGTAAAGTGGGGCTCATGTTTCAGGGAAAAGGAATTTTTGTTAACTTTGTTATTTACCGAGATATGATGGTCAAGTTTCGTTTTTCAAATGGAACGGAAAAATGATTGAGTAGCGCCGAGAATTTTCTAGGTAGGTAATACTTTTCCTGTTTTCCTTCCTTGGGCCTGGAATCCCAAGCGAGACCCTCCGTATGGATTTCAAGAACCCCATGATGCTTACCGCATCAATGGGACCGCCCGGGGCCGAACCGAGGTTTTTCCTTGAAAATTAGCAAACTTTGAAGCGTCCTATCTTCAAAACTAATAAAAATCGGGTAAATACATTAAAGCTTAATGAATTCGTCTTGAAAAGCACTATCGCATGATATAAGAAAAAAATATATAGTTTCATTTGACAAACGAAACTTGATCAGCATATCTCGTTAAATAACAAACTTAACAAAAATTCCTTTTCCCTGAAACATGAGCCTCACTTTGATGGTTTTGGAGTTAGAGCGCTGTATCACTAAGGTGGTTGGGACACCCTGTATATTATACAAAATATCGCATACATTATAAACACGCGCATATTTTCGTCGTAGCGTTTGCATTTAACCGAAACGATCTCGTAAATAAGAATAATTTCGTAATGCTCGACTGTGCTCCTCGAATGGAACTATTATTACTCCTCGTAATATACGTAGTATGTACAAGGTAATGCCATTACTATTTTTTAATTACTAGAATTGTTCTTCGCGAGGAAAAAAAAACGCGTTTAAATTTCCCGCGCGCGCTAAATCGCGGAGCGCCAGTTAGCCGCGTCGGCAATTAGACACGTCGCGATTTCACGACGATCCTGGAAAATGTAAATAATAGGGGTAACGGGACGTTTCCCCTGCGAAAATCGGAATCTCTCTGCGTCCCCTCTTACTCTCTTTTTCGTTTCCCCTAAGTTTTGATCCCAAGTGCGTCAACAGGGTCGCGCAGTTCGCGTCGCGAGTTCGCCGGTTGTTTACTTAACCTAGTATGCACGCTCCACCGGTCTCGAGCCTCGAGGATAATTCTCAGCGATGACCGGGCGATCGGGTTTCCCAATTAACCGAGGAGTACGCGTTCCGAGCGATGGAAACGAGGAGAAAGAATTGGTGAGTACGCGAAAATCATGCGGTCTACTCGGGTCTACTCTGAGAGACGTCTAACATTCGCAACGGAAATGGGACGATTCGAAGTCTGTTCGAATGTCTCTGTTCGAATGTAATCGACAGAGTAGTTTTAGAGACGAATCTCTTGAAAGAGTATGTTTGAAAGTGCGAAGATAAGTAAAAACGAAGTCGAGTTTAACGACAGTCATTTTTATGTAGCTCGTGTACACGACAAAACAAACAAACAGAGTTTCAAACAAACTCAATACATTGTCAAACACCGTCACGCGGTTGTCGATGTCTCAATTAGTATCTCCATTCGCGTCGATAATCGCGAAAACGAATATAAACGACGCATAAACGCGTGCACGTCACGCTGACCCGGTAACATAATCGCTTTTCTTTTGATTGTCCGTGACGTAACTATTACGTCTCGATAATACCGAGTCAGTAGCTCTTAATCACTGTTCCCGTCGATAAAACAGAATACCTCGGGGCTAATCTAGCAATTCGGAGTAATTTTGAATCCAGTGGCGTAACCAGTGATCGTGAAACCCAAATATCAGTATGTACGACTGAGCTCTTTAAATATTATGTAAATATGACGCGTTTAGAATTTTTATTAAAAAACATATTGGTGCCCACGTGGTGCATCCCCTCTGTTACGCCACTGAATGCATCCAACGTGCTTTTCATTTCGCTTCGATTATTCGATAACCTTGGCAATGACATTACTGATTGCGTAGATTACGGAGATAAGTTGCACAAGTCAATTACTAATAGCCACTTAATTTAGTCCTCTTTAATCCTATGAACAATAATGTGTACTCAGAGAATCAGTCTAAAATCTGAACCAGAAGCCCGAAATACTCGAAGGTTGTTCGCGAATATTAATCCTATTATCGACGGGTGCTATTCGCGATTACCAACAGAGCAGAACGGCGTGTCGATCGAGATCCGACTTCGCGCGTGTTTACCAGCAGGGGCGAATCTGTCGTGCGATTAAGGAGGTTTTAGCTTCGGGCCCCCGCAAAGTATAGTCGCACAGCTTTTAAAATTGGTAGTCACGTCGTGGTTGATTCTCCACCACTATCCGCCGAATACTTACAATCGTAAGCTATCGCGAGCATTCTCTTTGAACGCGGATTACTGTCGCGGTTTGTTTGCGATGCACCCGACAGGTTTATCGAGTCGAAACGACTACGGATCACACAGGCAGGCACGCAAAACACGCGCACACGTCTCGATTATCCGCCAACGGGTTTCACATCGGTTGGTATTCGTCGCACAATGATCGCGGTAGAGGTGGCATCGTCCCGTCGCTGCACTCGTATCAATCGAACGATAAAGTGGAAAAACACCGTTTGATTTCGCGACGATGAAAACACGCCACGCAGAGGGAACGGTGGCTCGCATATGCGAACGTGCAACATAAAAGCAAAGCATGGAGAAGGTGAGGCAGCGTGTAAGAGCAAGGGGAGCCCCGTGCCACGCCGAGTGCAACGTGACTACGATCACCGCGAACCTTCCAATTGGCCAACTTGATCACGTGATACGTCGGTCACGTTGCAACCGCCGTGGTCCTGTCCTGTCATATCGTACCTCTCGCTTGCACAATGCAAGTTGCACTCCATCCTTCCTCCCTAGAGCCCACGATCTCTCCCTCGCTCAATATACGTGTCTCTGTTTTTTCGCGTTTACTCACACGTTCCTTCAAAGCGTACGTGTAAGAATAATTTACTATTTGCATCGCGAACGCAGCAGACTGTCAAATCGTCGAAATACTTTTGCTTTTTGTTTGGGATCGGTATCTGTACCTCTCGAGGTTTCCGCTTTCTTGCAAAGTCTCTCAAAGTCTTTTCGTCAATACTTTCGTAAGGCATTCGAATCCAAGTGGAAGTATTACGTATGGAACGGATAAAGATTCAATTGAATAGGTGTCGTTACAATTTTTTCTGAATTCGAGATAGGGAATAATGTATTTAATTTTTGTACGCGAAATTCGATGCCCTTTACTACGTCATAACTGAAACAGGGCCAAATTAGGTAGCTTATACTTTCTATCTGTTTATAAAGAGGAATTAAAGAATATTTCATCTCGATTGCACAAGGATGGTAATCTCGTCAAACATACAGATTTTGAATGTGCATAGCTACCTGCAGTACCGATATACAGCGCTCTGTGGCGCCATCTAACGTGAACAATGGGAACTGTTTCGATAAGGAACTTGGACGTATTGCTGTCGATGGCGCTGACCATAGATTTGAGGTTAATCTTCCATTATCGACATATTATATAATTCAGTGCATTTCCTAATTTGCAATTTCCCAATAGCTTCATTTTTATGCAATCTCCAGGTTCCAGTATTGCTATTGTCATCCATAACAAAAACGAAGCGTTAGACGCGGCGATAAAGCTTCTTACACTAGGTTGATTCGCGAAGCGTTTACCAACGCATTATGAAACACACGATCCATCGGGAATGTGGAAGTAACGAGTGGTAACCTGGTAACGAGTTGAACGCGGTTACGGGGAAAGTGCATCGCCTTACTATTTTGCCATTTTACGCGACTAGTACGATGGGTATGCGAACGGTGTCGCAATTATTCACGGTAACTCTCTCTCTCGAGCGGAGGTTCCGAACAGTGAACGCTGCAGAACTTTTAAAATGTTTAACGTCGAAGTTTTATAAGTCCTGATAGCATGGCCGATAAGTTCATATCTCTTACCGCGCGAACTATGGCTTTCGCTTGAGATTGCTGTAAGGTTCTCTTTTTTTGGGGCGATTCGCGTTTCGCCAACGACCTTATTTTTCCCGTCGCACAGTGTGATGAGTATATGAGAAATAAGGAAAAAAATCAAATTAGTATTCAAAAATATTCTACTTGATAAAAAAGGTAAAAAAAAATAAATAAGTATGTTAAAACAATGAAGAAAAAGTTTATTACATAATATTTAACAAAAATCTTTGTTAAACAATTATTAATTAATTAATTAATTTTAAAAAGATAATAGAGAAATTTAATATTAAATAATATCTACACGTAATTTTAAATAATATCTACACATAAAATAGTTTAGGCCGAATCGTCGGAATCGACATCGTGACTCGGTGATTCAATCATTCGGTTCTAAAATGGGGGCAGATTGGGGCAGGAATTTCTGTCACTATGTTAAAGTAGGCTACCTAATACGTTTTTTAAGCCAAGCCGGGAAAAGATCGTTTCAGCCTTTTCGAAAAAATTAATTTTTAAGTAAAACAAAGGAAACTTCAAAACTAAAATGTTAACTAGTGCAAATCGCTCATTTTACATGTATTATTAAAACTTTATAAAACTGCTATAAAGTAGTTTTAAGTATTAGTATTATAGGGCTAACTTACCACGAAAATTCAAATTCATTATAAAAAAAAATACTAATTTTGTTTAAAGAAGTACGTATCCTGTTGAAAGATAACTTCAGACTAAAATTAATTTCACTTACAAACCAAGTCTAAATAATCAAATCAAAGAAAAACAAATTTTTATTTTTTAACTTTCGTTCACAGTTCGACGGACTGTGCGTCGTTTTATTTTCTCGTTAGATGACAATCTCACAGGATTAAATACATTCTTAATCTTCAAAGAAAAATATGAAAAGATGTCGATAAAGCGATTATCAATTCGATCCAACGAGCGTCGAGAATAAATTGCTGTACGTTATTCGAATAAAATTTCGCGAGGAAAAAAGTCCGCGGATTACAGCTCGTGAAATCAGGTTATATAAGTCTCCTAAGGATATTTACCTCTGCGGTACCCTTGACCGAATTGTCGCGCGCATACATACGCATTACCAATTTTTCAACGGCGCTGCGTGGATCGCGATGATGTAATGCGATGCAGATGACTGTCGTGCGCTGACGCATCGATCATTGAAACGTACACCGCGATCGAACCATTTTTCTCCGTTTGTTCTAAACCCGTTTGACTAAACATGTTTCGAATCCACGTTGGAGGGTCAGTCCAATTGGATAGTTTTTTGTGAATTTATTTTTTAGGAATCATGAAACTTATGTAAGGATATTTATTTCGAGGTTCGGCGTAAAACTGTCAAAATTCGAAGACAACAGACAACATATCATAGACAAAATCAAATCGCAATACAAAATACAAAATGAATGAATAATCAATAAATTACTAACACAAATATAACTGACAACTATTAAACGTATAAACATGTCTAGTGGTTTTAAATATTAACATTCATTCAACATTCACATTACAACATATTACACTTATAGGACGTCTGTTGAAATGCGTTTATTAGACAGATTTCGAAGTACATAAAAATATTTGTCTTCTTGCTTTTCCTTTTCTGCTTCCTTCAAAATGGCGGCGTCAGGAGTAACAAAGTATCATATCGACACTAAAAGATGCATAAAAATGGTAGCTTATTGCAACTGAATCTACTAATTGTTTATCGAAGGAGTGGTGAAAGTTATGAATAGATGGAGAAAATATACCAGAAAGTAGATTTACAGTATTGTCTCGCTATCCCCACCTTTTTATTTCGTCGCCCGCCGAGTGAGAGATCCGACAAGAAGCGACAAGAAAACGAGACGCCATAAATCTATCATGGCCGACTGAACAGCTTAGTGGAAAGAGCACAGAACATATGTAACGTTTTCTCTTTCTCTGTAGCGTGCATTCTTCGAATACTACTGTCAGTTGTATCTACATATACGTTCCATTCGTTCGATTTTACTAGCGCTAAAATGAGAAAGCATGTTATCTTCTATCATTCTCCAAAGAATAACACCCGTGCCCCCTGTTTTGTCTACGGGTTCGCCCTCGTCACACTCGAGAACAAAGTCAAGCCGAACGTATATCTGTTTCGAAATAAGCAACTCGTTCGGGAGCAGCCAGTAAATTATAGTAGATTATTTCGAGACAATACCGTATTTGTATCCACAAAATTCCATAGGATCATTTTTTTTAGATAGAAGTGTCGTAAGATTCAACTTGTAACGGATACTTTGGTATTGATATCTTCCTCTATAAGCGTTCGAAGAAAGAAAAGCAGTTCTACTTACTTCCGAGGAGCATCGAGCCTCGATCGAGTCGTGTTGAAACTTTTGCGAGCGTCTTACAGAGATGAGCAAAACTTTAATCGAATCATAGATAACGAATAAAACTGACGCAGCCGTTTCAAATATTCTGTAATTCGAATTGCAAAGTTTTTTCATCGTTAGAACTATTTATCCGGCCGGGAGTATCTCTGTCCATCTCTGTCAAAAATAAGTAGGAATAATACAGTCGATAATTATTAGACTGCGGATCTTTATGCAAAATAAAATCTTCGCGAACGTGCTTACAAAAATTGTAGGCCTAATTAGACCTAAGTAGTAATTTAGTTAAATCTGCAAATATCATAACGTGAACTTTACTTTCAATCTTTTTTATATTCTTACATATCGTTTGCATTTTGTAGTTTCTTTCGCATTCAAATATCCTGTAAATGCATAAAGATCCGCAGTCTAATAATTATGGAAAATAAAGTGGAGAGACGGTGTCGTAGAATAATTACAGGTTGTTTATTAGTTTTTCACATATAAAACGTACCAGGGAGAACCGTCGTTTTTGCTCCCGATACATTCCTCGTATCGCAAACTGTGCAACGTATATAAAAATGACCTCTTTTCTTTAAAATTCCATGTAGCCTGTCTTGTGTGTGTACGTGTGTGCGAGCGCGCGAGAGCGCGAACGTGCGTTTATTACTATTTTCTACATTTCGTTCTTCCGTCCTTCGAGCTTAGACCTATTACTTATATCTTCGTCATTCCCTCAATAATACAATACATATTAAATCGACCCTATCTTTTAGTCAATCTATAAGTAAATATTTTCTCTATACATTCGTACGTCTTATAGGTAAATTCATTATTATTATTATTATTATTATTTATTTTTTATTCTTCCACTTTTAATTCCATACACCTGTCGCAGTGTATCCTCTCGCCGGTGCGTGTTTTATCAGTACGGTTAGCATTGACGAGTCGTATTTCGGACCGATCTCGATATCGACTATTTAATTATCCTCGCAGAAGTATCTCAATTATGCGTTCCTTTTAAACGTACGCACGCGCACGGTCATGTGTGCACATATACGTACACATATACATAGACATTCGTATATAGAATGTTTTCAAACACTTTCACAAAAAAACTTTCAACATTTCGCGCTCCGAGGCTTCGTCATCGAGATATCAGCGGTTGAAATTTACAGGCGTGACTTCCGGTTGAGTTTAACGCGCCGGAAGTCACACCTGTAAATTTCAACCGTGTATATCTCGATAACGAAGCCTCGGATCGCAAAATGATAAAAGACATTTCGAATCGTGCACGTTTGCAGACTCGATCTTCGAAGGTTCTACGTATTTAGAACTAACTCGGGAATTTATTGCTGTAAAAATTCTTCGAAAGTATTCATTTTCACGAAAAACTGGAGTCGACTTCATCTTTCTTTTCAATAAAGAAAAATGATGTTAAGCCCTATGACTCGAAGTACAACCTACTACAACCTTCGAATGAAATTTTCTGCTATTTTCAATTATAAATATTTAAGTCTCCCTCTCAATCACCCTGTATACGTAAATATACGTACACCCATGTACCCGTGCGCGTGTAAACTAGTATGCGATATCTAATTGTAAACATTCTATTCGTACAAAAAAAAAAAAAAAAGAAAACGGGTGAAAGACTATCGCTCTATCGACGGAGTAAAAAGCAAATCCAACGAGCCGTGAAATTTGTCGCGCGATTAACCATTATCACCAGACGTACAACCGACTTTTACTCGGCATATAAACAGCTGCGGTTTGTGACTCTTCGTTCCCGGCCGGAAAAATAACGAAGATGGCGGTTGGCACCGTCAATGTCGCGACCTCGAATTATCGTCGAAGTTAACGAGCCGGCGCTCCGTCGACGTTTTATCAATTCGTCCGGGGACTATCGTATAATCTCTATTTAAATAACAATTAGTAGACTCTACACGTTCGACGCTCGAACAAAATATAGTTTATGGCTGTGATGGCGCGTCGTCGCGCTCGTCCCGCCAACGAAAAGCACGACGATGACCGCGACTCGAGATTTCGGTTAAGATTAATCTATATTAGTCTATCTAACGTCGATTAGTTAAAGTACGGTTAAAAAATAAAGGGAAACCGAGAACGGGGCGGGGTGAAAGAAATACTTCGAAACAACGTTTACAAATTCTAGCGCGGCGATTCTCAAACTTGACTCGAAGTAAAATTTAATTATCGTCATTTTACTATATATATATATTAAAAAAATTATTTTAAAAAAGGAGCGTACAGTTGCGCTTAAAAAATGTACGTATAACCAAAGGATCGTTTACTGAAGAAATGCATACAAATAGATTAGTGAACTCCTTTTGATTTTATTCACTCCTTTGGACACTATTTATAAATAGTTCAATTGTCTTTGTTCGTAGAATAGAATTACAACTTATTGCATTGTAAAAATTGATTCAATAAAAGAAAAACGAAAACAGAATAACAGACGATGTATGAATCGTATGAATGATACGATCATCCAGTTTGAGAAACGCTGTTCTAAGTCCCATTACGGTTTGGTTAGTCCACGTTTGGCAGAGTACACGACTGATCGGCTGAGTAACGACGCGGAGTCGCAATTTAGTTTCGTTACGGCAAGCACGCATATTTCAGAAACTACTACGGCACTATCACAAAATACAACGGGAGCACAGAGAATAAAACGGAGCAAGAACAATATAAAAACGTTAATACCACGATCTCACAAATAACACCAGAGATGGGCGATACTTCGAATACTTCATTCGAATAAATTTGTACTCGTCAAACATGATTTTCTTGCACGATTCAGACCACGTGATTATTATCCAGCAAATAAAATATACAAAAATTGTTGATCGTATATTCGTTATACGAAATTTGTATCTAGACAAACGTTTCGCCCATCTCCGTCGTAAACCGTTCGATGAGCCCTCCGAGAGTGTATAAAAACGTCTTTTGTCGCTTAACGGTTAAATACGGAAAAGAAGACCGACAGCGTCATAGGTCCGTAACGCGAGGTTAGCCTGTAAAAAAATATACCGGTCTGTGCGACGTTCGATTCGATAAATCGAGAACGCCACGAGACTCTACGATTAAATGGAAAACAGATTTTCTTTTACACCATCTTCTAACGACGCTTCTGAATTCCCGCGTATCTCGCGATCGTTCTGTTTCTAAATGTTAAATTCATTTTTCGTAGCACGTCGATCAAGGCCGCTATAAACAACGCCACGGTAAACGTTTCTACGAGGCGAAAGAAGTATTACTTGTTCAAATAAAAACAATGCAGTGCGATCATAGGAATGCTGTATTTTATTTGCCAACGAAACGAAAAAATTATAAGCAGACGCAAGGTTTGTTGGTCGTTAAATGAAAAAATAAATTAGCGTAAACGAACGTCCGTTTCAACTTGCAATTACTAACTCGATGAATGGAAATATAAACGCAAGTTTCTTATAAATAGACTTATTAATTACATTGCTCGTGTTCTTCTATGATAATTATTTTAATCGCTAACGTTTGGATGAAGAATGTTCGGTTCTTTCTCCTGGGAGAAAGGGTCCATATATCTATTCGTCTGATTAGTAACTGGAAATGGAACTAGATCGTCGTTTACACTGATCCACTTTCTTTTATATATATCTTACACTTCTTGTTTTTACCATTTTTCGTTTCATCGATGAGTAAAACATACCGTCCGACCAAACTGCATTATTTCCATCCAAAGAATTTGGCAAGCGCAAACATTTTGTAACGTTACTCCTGTTTAGGTCATAAATTGCTCGTCGTTACATTTCAGCATCCTGTTCGTCTATCGTAGGAAGTAATATTATTCCCGGAACGACGTTAGCAAAAGATCTTAAACCATACTCGTTTGTTTCGTTAGGATACGCGCTAATAAAATACTGTTGTATTTTTCGTTCGCGTATATTCTTTTTTTTTTGTTGTTGTCTTTCTTTCTTTGAACGTAGTAACTTTTAAAGCTATAATTTTAATCTCACGAGTCGACCCGACCCTTCTCCTGGTCGACTCTAGGTTTCCATCGATTGCCGTTTTTTTTCCTTTTCTTTTATTTTCTCGTCTAAAAAAGCTAAGAGAATAAAAATGTCCGCGGGAAAGCTCGGTTTCCTGGAACAATCGCTTCCAAAGATAGCATCGAATGGTAAATCACACCGAGAAATATTGCAAAATGTGTCTTACATACCGTTTGTTAAATATGTAAACTTTTTTTCTTTTTTTTTTCTTTTTGTTAATTTGCTTCGTTTTCTATAACGCATCGATTGCCTCTTCGACTGTTTTTTCACTTTTCACGTTACGGCCGCATTAATATATCCAGGTACGCATTTGATGCCACGCAAAATAATTCGATTAAGATACGTAAAGTATTGTACAAGGAGAAATTCAAACCTCTTCGTTTCTTTACAATTTATAGGAACATCCGTTTGGAGGGTTCGCAGTTCAGATGCAACGACCAATGGGTAGGTATTCTGATTTTATTTCACACGCTTCGGAGGTCTACCGCGCTTCTTAGCCTCGGTGGTGACAGTATGATTCAGAATCGACGGTTTGGCAGTATGCGGATCCATTGCTTTCTGTACATTCCTCCCAACGTTGATTTTGTACAAGTCCAACTCGACCGTTTCGCTCTCGATCGCCTTTTTCGAACGCCTGGTGCGACCAGCTATTCTTTCCATTTCGTCGAACTTCGCTTGCAATCTCTGCGCCAGCTCGAAATCCTCTTTCTCTTGTATAACCAGTCGCTCCATTCGTTCCTGTTCCTTGATGATCTCCTCGTCCGTGAGCGCGCCTTTCTGCAGATTCATTTCCAACTCGGTGGTGTTGTTGTTCTCCGTGACGCATTCCTGCGTTTCGCTGCAAGACTCGGACGAGTTGTAATTATTATCCTGTTCGCTGTTTACGGAAGAACTGTTTGCGCGTCTCGATTTACGCGTTGCCTTTCTGGCGATATTGCACGTCGAGCCCACGGAGGCGTCGCTTTTCTCGGAACTTTCCGTACTGGACTGTTTCGCTCGACACGCTCGTCGCTGCTTCGATTTCGATAAGGCGATTCTGGTAAACTTAGTTCTACTCCTCTTCTGCACCGTGACGTCGTCGGTCATCTTGTACTCGAGCTCCTCCTTCCTGCACAATCGCTTCCTCGTACTCCTCTTCGCAACGACCTCCGGCTCCAAATTTAAGGAAGACGTTCTACCTTTCTTTTTATCATTCACCTTCCGCCTCTTTATTCTCTCAGCGATGTTCTCCATCGTTACGTCCTCTTCCGGCATCTCAAACTCCTCGTCGCAGGGTGAACTCATCTTCACAGAGGCGGACGACGAAGTTGAATTTCTCGCCTCGGTGTCGTCCACGTATTTCGACGCACCTCTTGCGTCTTTTTTGATCCACAAGTTCCTCTGTCGTTTCGATTTGCACACCATTCCGTTCCTCACGTGCGGTTTCCACGATTTCTGTATCTTCTCGACGTCCATGTGCTCGTCTAACGTCAACTTTTTACTGACTTTAGTACCATTAATTATTCTATTCGTGCCCTTCGCGTAACTCTTATTAGGTTCGAACGACGGATCTGAAACGAAGTCGATCTTACGTATGCTGTCGTGCGTTTGGGATTTCGTTAGTTTGCTTGGGACGAGCTGAGACTGGTTATAGGACGTTGATGGTTTTTGTTCGATCCCTTTCGCGTCTTCCTTGTGCGCCTCTTTCTCCTTGGAACTCTGCTTTGTTTTACCTACAAACGAAACCGTGAAACCAAAAATGTTCCGTATATTAAGCCTTTGCACCGGAGAGGTGAGTCTGTCATCATTACGTTTCACGCAGCACATCTATCAACAATAATGTTTCTTTAGGTTTAATTTCTTTGGAACTCGAAGTGCCGATAAAATGATTGTCGGTGAGGTAAAGGTGACCTGATTCTCAAATCTCGATAGCTTAGAATTCGTGGCAATAGAATGCTAAGAAAGCATCTCGAGTGCAAAGTGTTAACAATATCTTTTAGATCACCCAGGGTCTCGAAATCAACTTACCTCGAAAAGCGCTCCACGAGCATCCGATAATTCGTTTCAAGCGTGCCTGCGACGGAGGTTTAGGTATAACATTGGATATCCTTTTAAGGACAGGAACGACTCTAATTAATTTCGGATCTATTTGTCTCCCATCTGTAACGCAATATTATATAATTTCCCGAACGAAGCGAGCGATTTAGAAGCAATGTTGTACTTAAAAAATATGATTTGAACCTGTGGATGTTTTCAACGGCGTTCTCGGCATAGCCTTGATAGGCTTGAAATGATGAATTTCCTGATTGATGCTGTCGTGGCTTCCAGCGCTCTCGGCGCTTCCCATTCTCTCGTCGTCGTCGCCCAAAGTCACGCAGACTTCTACTCCTAAACTTTTTTTTTTACTGTTCACGACATCGTTCGGTACGTTCAATTCCTCTTTGCTTTGAGTGCCGTATATCTTCGAGGAGGACGTTCCAGGCTCCGCGGGACAATTCGAGGTGCAAGGCTCTATCATTTTTGTTACCGCCTGGTGCTTCAGAGTTCTCGAAATAACATTGTATATAGGAATCGGTTTCTGACAACAGAATTTAGCCAAAGGATCGTTGCATTCGCTGGACGAGTCATTGTTCTTTATGCTGGAGGCATATCTCTCCGCGCGTATTTTAGATATCAACGCGATGTTCTGTCTTCTCAACCCCGAGCCATCCAGATGCTCCGAAATAGTCTCTTTTTCGCACTCCGAACTGTGATACTTCGCTCTGTGCGGACTCGCCTCGGCCATAGCGGCGACATTGAATTTAGACATTTGGAAAGAACTATTAGACGTACTAGGATAATCGTTATAATATTTAGAGATGTCTTTGTGCTTCTCCACGATTTGCTTCTTCGCCAAAGACTTGGCCAGCATTTGATCTTGAGCTAATTGAGCCAACTGTTGTTGCTGCTCGTCCTCTTGAATCTTACGAATCAAAGCCTCGCTGGCCATCTGTTCAGCCTTCCTTTGACATCGCATTTCCTCCTCAGCCATTTGAAGTTGCACTTCATATTCCCGGCGTATCTCACCAGCTGCACTAAGTATTTTGTTGGCTGCGTTGAGACCTGTATGAAACACGTGCAGAATGTACAGAGAGTCAAACTATAGGTTTCGTTTACGTATAAATATTGGTACATAAGGTGGTATACAAGGTGGATAAAAGGAAAAGGAGTAATTAGGAATACGAAAGAAAGAGGTATTTTTAAAAATGATCTCAAAATCGTAATACGACGAAGGTTACGTTTTTGCGAAGACGTAAGTTTGCATCAGTTGTCATTAATTCGTGGCCCATACACGTACGATTACACACGTACGTCCGTACGAGTGCGCGTATGTGTATATGCTTCTCGCAGAGGTTATGTTACGTTTGTTTATCCTGTCTCATAGGAAACTCACCAGCATCCAATTCGATATCTCCCTCGTCGCCGTTGTATTTATCCTCGACCTCCTTCGGGAACTTGGTTCGTATTAATTCCCAGAGACCGTTATTGATCAATGTTTCGGTTTTGGTCGCCGTACGTAGCCAAGAACCGACCCGTACTCTACAGAGAGGACAGGTCAGACTATTGTGCTCGAATGTACCTTTCAGGCATCTTAAACAGAGATTGTGCGTACACGGTAACGTTACTGGCTCGATCAGTATACTACAGCACACCGGACATATCAAATCTCGCAGACTAATATCCACCGATGGCTGTGACAAAGAAATATCAAACAGTTTTGACGTTCGCTTCAAATACGTCGCCATCTTGCCATCATTCTACGAGGAAACACAACAGCCACTGCCACCATCGCGAAAACCGTGGTTCTCTTACTGAATGGAACGTTCTCTCGTGGCCCAATCTGAATCGGATTCTGCCACGGACATAGGAATATTCCTATGTCCGTCCGTTCTGCATAAATACGTATATAAGTAGCGTGATATGTTTAAATAAATCGCAGCTTTCTCCCACGCGAGGCATGTGTATGCTTCTAATCGGCCCAAGTTCGTAAATAACGAATAAAAAGTAAAAATTACAGATTTATACATAAGAAGGAAAAGCAAGTTCGTATCGGTGGATATTTGGAGACCAAAATATGAAATTAAAACGCAGGTGTAATCGGTACAAACTTTTTTATTTGGAATAGTATACATTTCAATGTTTAGTTTAGGTCTTATTTGCTATACAAATATATAATACGAAACAAATCTGAGTACCACTATAGTTGCAACGCACAGCGAGAATACAAATTGATACAAATTATAGGCGCCACAGCATTGTGCATTTTCCAAAAATGTTAAAAATAATTCTAGTTCCTTTGATGTTTCAAAGTTATTTCGCTCGAGTGAATAGTCATCTAGTGGTGAATAAATGAACTAATTTCTGAGTTTGATCAGTGCCTCTATCGGGAAAACGCTCAAGTTTGCATTCGAATAGTTCCTACTTCAATAGTTCAACCAGAAAGCACTTTATTAATTAAATAAAATCAAATAACAATTCAAAAAGACGGTAAAAGAGAGTACAACTATATCTTTTATTCAGGATTATTACACAAACTTGTTACAAGTAATAATCAACAGGCCATCTTGCATGCGTGTTACAAATAAAATTCTAAAAAAGTTTCGCGAAAAGGGACGCGATTAAAATATAAAAATTACGCGATACCGATATTTATAAATTCGTATAACTTCGAATTTGCATAACTTCGCATAACATGCTTAACTTCGGTTAGCGCGATTACCCCATCCTCTTCTGTGCGTATCTTTGTATTCATCCATGGCGCGTAGCTGCTCCAATGTATCGGAATCGTCGTCTTCGATCAGTTTTTCCTTCTTAACTTCTTCCGAATCGTCATCGTTTGCTTCGCTATTTGCTACGTCTTGCAAGCAGGTTGAATTTATTTGATTTCGCTGCGACGGGTCGGGCCAACTATAAAACATACATGGAAAGTTTTAGAATTTAACATCGACGACTATAACATCCTGTACTTACTCTCCCTCTTTCACTCGTTGATCGTAAAATTCTTGAACGGTGAGAATAGGTAAACTGGGATACCCAGCTCCATATACTTTTTTCTGTGCTTCGTCTCGCGTGATTATGATGGGTTGTAATTTGGGAGCAGGTTTACGCTTTGGGGGAGCATGGGAAGCATGAGAGGTCATAGTCTCAGATTTTCCCACTTTCTTCATGTGCTCTAGAATTGGTTTTTCTGCTGCTAACGAACTCAGTTCCTCGACAGTCAGGTTTATGTATAATTTTATGAGGGTTATGAAATATTCTCTCTTCACCTCTTCATCTATGTTTGGATTCGACATATTCCTTTTGAGGGTCTCTAAACTCGATTCTAATTCCTTTTGCTCCTTGTAACGCTGCAGCTTAGTATTTCTTCTGCTTACCTGTGGAATATTCATGATTTTAAATTTGTTTAGGAAACATATCACACAATGATAAGCTAACCATTTCTGTAATTAATTCTGCATTCGATCTAGTCCTCCCAGATGTGCCTTCCTGTTCATACTCGGATTTAATTTCTGGTACGCCGATGTCGGTCAAACCATAATTTCTAACGCGCTTGAGAAAGTCCACGAAGTAAATTTCGGCGACGTTAACGATGTGCATTCTATCGCTTGTGTTGCAAATTTTTGTGGCAAGCGTACCAAGGAATGCTGGGAGTAAAAAGTACTTGATATTCTCTGTTGGTACTTCCTCAAAACTTTCGTTATGGCTAAACATGTCGACCATGGAAACTAATCTTGTAGCATCCTCTAACATAGTCATAGCTCGTCTAATGTCTGACTGTTGTAAAACAAAAATACAGGGAGATATATTGATACATCGAAGGAACGCGAAACGTGACGATTCTAGGAACCTTGTAGAAGTTAAACATTCAAGGTAGAACGAATACTTTCACTTCATACCTGCACTTTTGCGCTATTTGTAGGCTCCTCAGTTTTATTTATTTCGTTAAAAAGCTCGAAAGCTTTGTCGAATAATTCCGACAACGTCGACGAATCTTTCGCGTCGTTATCTAAGCTCAGCGAATTTTCTTCCGACATCTTTATCCCTGTAACAGATTACTTTACCGGTATTTAGGTGACGGAACTACGAACAAAACAAATCTTTTCAAAGGTTATGAACACCGCTAGACATTTGATACATCCGCTTGAAAGAATGCAAACGTCAACGTCAAACGCTACCCCCTTTCACATACAATGAACTTTTCCATATCGCGTACTTGTAACACTAGATGGCGTGTGGCTTAATACCTGTGGCGCCATCGGACAAAAAGGATGGGAACTATTGTCACTACAAACTTGAAAGACAAGGATAGAGTGAGTGCAGGGAAAGAGAGAGAAAGAAACATGTAAGACAAGGACAGAGCGCGTGTATGAAAGATAGAGAGAAAGGATCATGAAAGACAAGGATAGCGACACGCCACCGAATATTAATAGACATTATCAATAATTTTCTAACTTTCTAAGGAAAATTCATCCACTTTTGCAATTGTGTTGTCAAGTATAGATCACTAGCAACATTCAAGGACCATTTTCGATACGATTTCCATTGTTATTAATTAATAATCAATGATTTTTCGATGAGATAACCTACGCGAAATTGCTTAGGAGGAGTGACAGGTACCCTTCGTGCGAGTGCGAAAGAGAACGAAACATGTGCGACAAAGATAGCAACAGTGGTGGCGCCATCTACTAACAGAACGCTCAAGCTTGTCGAGAAATAGTTCCATCATTTCGCCGCTAGATGGCCCCAACCTTTTACCATACGTTTACATGTAAATTAATTCATTAATTTATTTTATTAAGCAATGAATGTTAACGAGAATGCTCATGAAGTATTACAAAATTGACCTGTAATAGGAATTTTCGGTTTTTATTACGTTTTTGGGATTTTGAATGGCTGGCGCCATCTAGCGGTGAAACGGTGGAATTATTTCACGACAAGCTTGAGCGTTCTGTTAGTAGATGGCGCCACCACAATCGCTATCCTTGTCACACATGTTCCGTTCTCTCTCTTTCGCTCACGCGCACTCTATCCTTGTCTTTCACGTTCCTGTCTCTCTCTTTCGCTCACGCTCGCTGTATCCTTGTCTTGTATATACCTTTCTCTCTCTTTCCCTGAGCTCAATCTATCCTTGTCTTTCATGTTTCTCTCTCTCTCTCTTTCCCTGAACTCACTCTATCCTTTTCTTACATATTCCTTTCCCCCTCTTGCACACGCAGTCGAGCTTCGGGTGTTTGGCCGCGAGATGGCGAGTCGGTCGCCGTTCACAAATGATAGCTATATGTCATACATGAATTCCAAACACATATTATCAATTTAAAAACAAAATCGATAGCTATCCTTATCCCACATGTTTCTCTCTCTCTCTCTCTCTCTCTCTCGTACTCATTATGTACCTATCTTGAACTTCTCGTGATTACCAACTTGCGGAACGCTCTCGGAAAACGTTCATAATTATTTAATAACAATCAATATCGTATGGAAAATCATTCTTGAATGTTGTCATTAATCTAAACCTTCTATCAAGAATGCTGAAGCCGTTAAATTGTTTGCAAAAAGTTAGAAAACAATTCATATATTGAAGTTTAGTCTTTAACTTAATCGTAAGTGAGAAATGGGAGAAGATATGTTAGTATGGAAAGCAATTAGACAAAAATATATAATGTAAAAGTATGTTTTATTGTTCAGACAGCTTACAATTAACAATAATTACCACGTAACGAGAATATATTAAAAGCAATAACTGTATTTGCTAAGGAAACAATTATTTGAAGCAGGCACAGCTTCGGTGAGTAGTTCTCTCAGCGAAAGTGGTCGCGTGAAGTTGTTGGACAACGCGAGATTCTCTCTGCCTATGGAGGTGTCAAGCTGGAGGACGTCAGAGGAATTAGGGCTCCTTTCCTATCGGTAACTCTACAAATTAAACAAATTCAAAATTTAGTTAATACTGTAATGTTCATTTTTAACATAGTTATTATCTGTATATCTCCTTCATATATATAACCTATATATATAACCAAGGTACCTTCATGTTAATGGTCAACAGGTCGGAGGTAACAACATGTTCAAGATGCTGTGGGACACGAATTTCACCTATGACTCGTTGATGCCGATCTACGAGAATCGATCCCCTAGCTGGCTGTACATCCTGGACTACAGGCTCTTCCACGACTGCATGATCCCTCCTTGTCCCACCAGGTCTTATCCAGGCTTGTGGGAGGTTCCTATGGTGATGTGACAAGATCTGAATGGTGGCAGATGCTCCATGGGCGACGCCTGCACCAATCCCCCGACAGCAGATGGTGTTTACAAGATGCTGATCACGAACTTCGAGAGACACTACACCACCAACAGGTATCAATCATAGACATAGGAGTATAGGGACTGGCATAACTGGACGACTGCTATACATCTGTATAGAGTCTGTAATCTATGGCTAAAAGCTTCCTTCACAACTGAAACGGAACCTCTAACATCTCCTAACAACTCCTAATACCTTCCAACACCACCTAACATTTCCTAGACTTCCTGACACTCCCTAACACCTTCTAACACCTCCTAACACTCTCTAACATCTCCCAAAATTCTCCAACAACTCCCATCACTCTCTAAGACCTCCTAACAACTTCCGATAGTTCCCTTCTCTTCTATTCATTTTCTAGGACATTTCTCTTTAATGTCCCTCCTTTCTCTGGTACCTCTCCTCTTTGTTAAAGTGATCCTCATACAAAAGGTAAGTTTCAAGGAATAAATAATAATTATAATACCAACTCGCACATTATGTTCTCCTGATACAAGAGGTAAGTATCGAGCAGAAAATAAATATCGATACTTACCTCTTGTATCAGGAGAACATAATGAGCGAGTAGGTATAATTTTTATTTTTTATTTTTATTTTTATTTTTATTTTTATTTAATTAAAAGTTATGCTACTTCTCTGAGTATCATGTTCTCCTGATACTAAAATGTAAAATTTTCACAGAATTTCGATACGTACCATGTTTAAGGTGTGATATTTGAGAGAGATAACAAGGGAGTGAATGAGATCAAAGCGAGAAAGTATGTTCAACAAAACAAAAATGTGATGTAATTAACTAGAGAAAGTATTAGTGAAATAGTTTTGTTATCTGTATAAACTGATCACTTTAATAAAAGACTGAACTGAACTGAACTACGTACCATGTATTTCTCATGCCACCTCCTCGCACATCATGTGCTCCTGATACCAAAATCCAAAATCGGCCAGAATTCCGCAATTTAGCAAAAATTGGCCCCTTAAAGTAGGCAACCTGTACTGACACGCATGTCGGACCGGTTGCCTGTCCGTAGGCGTAAATGTGCCACCTCCTCGCATATCATGTGCTCCTGATACAAAAATCCAAAATCGGCCAGAATTTCGATATTTTCGCAAAAATTAACCCCCTGAAGTAGGCAACCCGTATTGACACGTATGTCGGACCGGTTGCCTGTCCGTAGGCGCAAACGTGCCACCTCTTCGCACATCATGTGCTCCTGATACTAAAATCCCAAATCGGCCAGAATTCCGAAATTTAGCAAAAATTAGCGCCTGGAGGTAGGCAACCCGTACTGACAGTCTTGTCGGTCCGGTTGCCTGTCCGTAGGCGCAAACGTGCCACCTCTTCGCACATCATGTGCTCCTGATACCAAAATCCCAAATCGGCCAGAATTCCGAAATTTAGCAAAAATTAGCGCCTGGAGGTAAGCAACCCGTACTGACAGTCTTGTCGGTCCGGTTGCCTGTCCGTAGGCGCAAACGTGCCACCTCTTCGCGCATCATGTGCTCCTGATACCAAAATCCAAAATCGGCCAGAATTCCGAAATTGAGCAAACATTGGCCCCTTGAAGTAGGCAACCTGTACTGACACACATGTCGGGCCGGTTGCCTGTCCGTAGGCGCAAACGCGCCACCTCTTCGCACATCATGTGCTCCTGATACCAAAATTTAAAATTTCCTTAGAATTTCGATACGTACCTTGAATTTCTCGTGCCACCTTTTTGCATATTATGTTCTCCTGATACCAGGTGTAAAATTTGGCCAGAATTTCGATACGTACCTTGAATTTCTCATGCCACCTGTTCGCATATCATGGCCTCTTGATACAGTGAAGGAAAATTAATGGGAACTGTGCCATGAAGAGAAAGGAAAAGTGGGGCACTTACCTGCAGTGTATGTCTGTTACCATTATACACTGTCTAGGTCTAAGGAGGTTATTTAGTTTATATCTCTACATATGGTACTTAATTTACATGTGGCTACCCGTTATGTCTGGCCAGTCTTATCTAACCTTATGTTGTCTTTCTTATCTTAATATCTGTCTTAATCAATCTTCTACCTAAATTGTTTAGACTAGCTAGACATTATTTGTCTTGCCTGACATGAATGGAAATTAAATTAATTTATGAAATGTGTGATTACAAATATTAAAACAAGTTAACTTCAAATTAAAATGAACAATTTATTTGACTACTATACATTGTTTGACTGTATATGTCGAGAGCAGCAATTTTTCTTTTTTCCGAAGGAGAACGGGTGGTCTTTCGAAAAATGACAGAATTCAATGACAAAACATTTGCTTTTCATACCAATGTTTCAACATTATACACGTCGATAGCTCTACAATTTCGACGTGAACTACGTACTCGGTGATTTATCTCGCTTCAATGTACAGTTTTCGTATTCGATCGCCTCGCTGAAAGTCACTGTTAAAATAAATAATCACAATAACGCGTGTTGGCTTTAAAATTAATTGATTAAAAATAAAATTTATTTGATAAAGTAATCGATAAGCGCTTTTTAAATGACATTAACGACTGTTGGTTCGTAAGGATTCCTTTTGCCTTGTAAAAGTTCCATTTTTCTTCCTTCTTACGGTCGTTAAATAAGCGACGCCCTGGCGTCATTCTCGCGGATGACGCGTCTGTATAAAAAAAAAGCTCATGCCTCACGTTTGGAGGAATTTTTTCACTCGCAAACTTTTCGAGTCTCGTGATGTAATCATTTAGCCATTATGCGATTCGTCGCACGTGTACGCCAAAAGCGAAAGCCCAAAAGTGATGAGCGATTATTGCGACAACGCCTTACACTGTTTACAATTCTCCATTCGTACGTCGAATTCTTCTATTTGGAGCGTCATTTCAAAAAATCTGTACTCATCGTGAATGTTTCTCGTTGCTGTGCGTAGTATATCGTGTGGACTTGTACCCGGTTCTTTCATAAAAAAGAAAAGAAAGCGAACACATTAAACACAGCAATATTGCTCTTTGTACCAAAATTATTAATTGGTATACACGACGTAGTTATTTTTAATTTATATACTCAATTACTTTCGATCTGCGATAAAATGTGTGCGTGCGATCAACGATCAATATAAAATTTGATGAGCTTACTTATCGCGAGATGGGCCGATAACGCGGTTTTATCCAACGAGAGAGCCCAGATTCGAAGATTATGCACTTTCACGACACCATCGATTTGCATAAACGTACTCTCCACTTGGGAATAATCGAATCCTCTTGGCATTCCTTCCATCAGAACGTTCATCACGTCTTTGATTATAGCGACGGTGGTTAATATCACTAGTATTGAAAATAGGAAAGTGCAGATCGGGTCGACTATGCTCCAGCTCTTCTAAACATTTCAGACTCACGTTTGACCATAGTTTAGATTAAAAGACGAACCGACAGTACGTACCTCGAAATAAATGATCAGCGCCGCGATGAACACTCCTATGCTTTGGATAAAGTCTCCCACAACGTGGATAAAAGCGGCGCGCACGTTGATATTCTTCTTTTCGTGGGTGAGGCCTTCCACGCTTGACTTATGCGATCCGTGCCCGTGTCCATGGCTGTGCCCGTGGCCATGTTGGTGCAACGACAAACCCATTCTGCGGAATAAAAATGGATTATCGAATCGATTACTTTAAGGATACGCGATCGTCGCCAACTCAGGATGATTGACGATTGTTGAACAAGTTTTAGTTTAATGGTGCGTATCACTAACACTAGATTTACCGCAACGCCAACGGCAGACGAGATCAGCATCGCGACGGCATCCAGCTCGAAATCCTTGTGAATGATCCTTTCTACCGCCAGGTAGAACAGGATACCGGTGACAACCCATATCAGTAAAACTGACGTCAAGGCACCTATAACCTAAAACAATTTCATCGTGTTAGGATTCAGAAGGAATAGTGAGGAAAGTGAGCACGTAAAGGATACGTACCTCCGCCCTGTACCATCCAAAGGGCATCTTTCTCGTCGGTGGTCGACTCGCGACCCATATCGAGAACAACGAGATCATGAACGACGCGAAGTCGGTCAACAAATGAGCAGCGTCCGTCGCGATCGCTAAACTGTTGGACAATATTCCTCCTGAAAACAAGATACGATCATCATCCGCATGTACGACCTACCATTATACCGTCGCTCAAAACTTAAAGATGAATCGTATAAAGAATATATGCGGCTGCGCTTGTACGCGAACAAGTGACTCGACGTGCATCGAAGGACATTGACGCTGCCGCCTAGCGCGTAGCCTTCGCTACCGCGGCCGCTCCAACGGTCTACGCGCGCTCTGATTGGTCGGGGTTTTCTCTTAATATCTCCTTAACGAAGCCCCATCCGACATTTTTGCAAAGGAAATTGTTGTTCGGAATCGTCTCAGCTACCCCCCATTTCCGGCTCCTCCCCGACTTTTGGGACACCCTGTATATTACAATGAATGCATACACAATAATAATATTATAATTAGATATTTAAGTAGGAGTCGATCCCTAACTTTTGAGCGACAGTACATGTTTCACACGCACATCCGTGAGTGGCGTATTACCTACGATTTCCGCTATCATAAAAATAACGCATAACGCGCTGGCGAGTAGTAATTTCTTTTTTGCTTTTTTGTCGATCTCTTCGTCCCTTTCTCTGTGACAATGGTCTTCCGTTATGGCTGCAAAACATAAAACATTGTGAATAGGAAGTGCAGCTGGACGAGTCCCTTAAATGGACCGAATCTCTCGTTTTCCGAAGGATCCTGCGATCGAGTACTCACGAGAGGGATTCTTTTGATAATCGCCACCTTGATTTTCGTCGCTAGTCGAGCCCCTGACCACCGTGCAGCATCCTGAAAGCTTCCCGTGAACGCAGAAGATTACCTTCCTCGGCGACGATACCTCGTTATCCTCCACTTCATTGTTATTGGGCGGAATGCTCGTTCCGTACCCGTACACTGCTTTGTCCTCGAATCTACGGGCCAACGAAAAGCATTTACATTCGTTTCCCAACTATTTCATTTTAGGTTATTCGATCGCGTTCAAGAATTAAAGGATACTTTGGTAAGTTACGAGGAAAAGTATAAGCTACTGTGATTATTTCTATAAATTAAAATCGTAAATTAATGTGTAAGTACAGCCAGAGTAAGGAATATTCGTAAACCTGAACGAATACTTATTACACTGACTGTATACATCGAAGTGGTAAGAAAGATTCATACAGTTCGAGTTATGTAAATTGGATATTTAAAATAGACATTCAAGTCGATATCTTTGGTAAACAAAATAATATTCTGGATAACTTCGATTCAATAATTTTGTGTTTCTTTTTTTTTTTTTTTTGTCACTGATACTTGATTAAAAATAAAAACACCCATCACCGATCATAATCGAGAGAATAAACGCACCCCGAATTATCGTACGGCAGAAGATCGACACCGCGATTTTCCATCGCTGCGATTCAGTATTCAAAAGAAACTAACGACTTTTTGTCGGCTAAACTGTTTGGTCGAAAATGTTGAAATTTCAGACAATCGGACAGGTCATTAGCGAGATAAGTCACACAGAACGACGTCGCGATTGCACGCGGAAGCCCTGCGCACACGCGTTTACGTGACATTACGTATTTTATCAATTGTTATCCGTTCTTTGCGCTGCTCTGATATCCAACAACAAGAGGTATCGCTCGATTCATGCCGTGTGCAAATGCGTGCCCGGGCAGAGATCGTAATCCGCTTGGTGACGACTTTCTTACCGTCACGAAGAAATCGATTCGATCACACGACGATAATGCGCGCGAAATCGAACGATACCAAAACCAGGGACTTTCCCGTGCCGCGATTATTTATGTTTTCATTTTCACGAGTCCTTGCGCCGACGTCATCGGCAAAGTCAGCATTAAGGTCGCGGTATACGCGTCTGTAGGACTTTGGAAAATGTTTAAAAAGAGAAGAGAAAGCGATATAATCAGACTCGTATACATTCTCAATAAACTGACCCATAATTGGATAAGTAGTAAGGTCACCCAGAAATGCGCGATACGGTCAACGTGTGAAAATATTTTTGATTAATCATATTTATCATTTTGTATAATTGTTTTCATAATTACGAGTCCTATCGCGCTGTAGCGGGCGTATGCACGAATATCGGAGTAAATATGAATTGTACATGTACATTGTGTTCCGAGCTCTAGTACTCTTCGATATTTCGAGTATTAAATTACTGGATTGTTCTCGGCCTTATTATGAAGTTCTTAACGTGTTCAGGTTTACGTGACAAGTATTGTTCGATTACGGCCCGACACAAAGGAATTCGATCGCGCGCAAACGCAGGTGATAGCAGATAATCATTGGTTAAACACCGTTGACCGCGAGGATGAATATCAACGATCGTAATTCGATCCACGTTTCGCGCTTGGCCGAGATCTCTTACGATCTCTTACGATCAGTGACGAGTCCTGCGCTCGCGGGGCCCGAGGGAAAAATTCGGGGGCAGGAAAATTCGAATTTTTATTTCGATCCCATTGTTTCTATACAGGGTGTCCCAAAAATGTTGTAACACCTTGAAAGAGGTGGTTCAGGAGGTGATATGAAACAACTTTTTCCTTAGCAAAAATGTTATCCGAGGCTTCGTTGAGGAGATATTAACGGAAAACACTGACCAATCAGAGCGCGAGTATGCCAGTGGAGCGGCCGCGGTGGCGTATGAGCGCGGCCGCTTAGCGCGTAGCCTTCGCTCCACCGGCATACACGCGCTCTGATTGGTCAGTGTTTTCCGTTAATGTCTCCACAACGAAGCCTCGGACATTTTCACTAAGGAAAAAGTTGTTTCAAATCACCTCCCGAACCACCTCTTTCAATATATTACAACATTTTTGGGACACCCTGTAGATTAATAGATAGGAATACTTTATAAACGTTTCGATTCAGCGATGTTGATATCGAGCTATTGATACGAGGAAGCAACTATCGCGGTACTATCTTAACGCTTTCTAAAGCAAATTGAAGCAATAAATAATAAAAATGACGCTGGCAGATATATCGTAGATAAAGTGTCGAGATCGTAATGTTGATATTATACAGGGTGTCTGAAAAATGTTGGAGGTCCTTGAAAGGGCTGGTTCGGAGGGTGATTTGGAACAACTTTTTCCTTAACGAAAATGTTGTCCGAAACTTCGTTGAGGAGATATTAACAGAAAACCCCAACCAATCAGAGCGCGCGTATACCGTTGGAGCGGCCGCGGTAGCGAAGGCTACGAGCTAAGCGGCTGCGCTCGTACGCGAAACAAGTGACTCGACGTGTATCGAAGGATATGACGTAGCCGCTCAGTGCGTAGCCTTTCGCTACCGCGACTGCTTCACCGGTATACGCGCGCTCTGATTGGTCGAGGTTTTCTGTTAATATCTCCTCAACGAAGCCTCGGACAACATTTTCGCTAAGGAAAAATCCCCCGAACCACCCCTTTCAAGCAGTGATGGGCAAAACCGTAGGCTTCGAATAAATCTGAAGTTTGTAGTCATGTTTGTCTCGTTTCCTTCTTTGGAAAATGTTCAAAGGAGGAAATGAGACAAACATGTCGACAAACTTCAGATTTATTCGAAGCCTACGGTTTTGCCCACCACTGCTTTCAAGGACCTCCGACATTTTTCGGACACCCTGTAGAAATATACACAGTCGAAGTCTATTAGTTTCTTTTCTTAGATGAATTAAAAGTGAAAATGAATTATTAAGGTAAACGTTTCACGATCGCTCATGAAAGTTTAAGGAGCCCAGCCTTCGAACGGTCGTTGACTGCGTGTAAAACTTTAAACCTTTTTCGTGGGCACTATGTTTTTGGAAGTGAACGACACCGATTTCTCAAGAGATTTATCTACCTGGTAGGCTTTCTGTCGATATCTCTAAATAGTTATGTAGTAACTTCTATATTGTTTTACTGAACGTAACAGGTGACCTAAGAGCACTCTGTTCCCAAATGTTTTTTTATTTTTTAGTATGCTTTAATGATTTATTAATATCGCGGTTATTAAGCAGATCGAAGTTATTAACGGACACGTGTTTTCGAAGAGGACATGTGAGAGGGGTGGAAGGAAGGAGATAAAGTATGGCTGATTCACGGGTAACGAATTTCAGTGGAATTCGGATGTTACAATCGGGCAAAGTACTTATCTAGTCACGATTTAGTAATTTCTTGTTCATAAGAAATACTCACGCCCTGATCGAACCGAAGATTACAATCTCAATCGCATCATGCAATTGGACGTTACAGAGAACAAGGAAAAACCTATCGATAAATCTATTCGATCGAACAAATGTCGCGAATAAATCGCTATACCGTGCTCAAGTACGTGGAAACCCATTCGCATCCTGACGACGATCGCAACGTAACGAGGATCGCAATTCAACCATCCCAAAACGAAATCGCAGTTTACGTCGTACCGATTCGTCCAATCGAATGAAGCATCGTGGAATTTCTTAGTTTTCTTTTCACGCGTGAATGTGACCATAGACCATGAAGAAGAGAATCACGGAAGGACGCTACGCACCCACGATGGAGTGCGTTCGTTACTCTGGTGGGACAGAGGGGTGGGGGAGAAGAGTTGGGTCCGATCGAATCAGATCGGATCGGATCGGATCGAACCGAAGGATAATCGAACTTACAGCTTGATCTTCTCGTCGTCCATGATCCTCCGGGCGTTGGGTACCGTACGGCGGCCGATCGTTGATGTTTCGCCGCGACCACGATCAATTCACCCGCGATCGATCGAGAAATATGGAAAAGAAAAGTCGCGGAGCCGACGAGCGGAAGAGGGGGAAGAGTCAGACGCGACGGTTAGAGCGAAGAAACGTGTTCGTCGATCGCGTGAATATCGAGAACGATCGAGACCCGTCAGGTCCTTGCTCGATCGGCGACGAACGGACGCTGACGGACTGTGCTCGCGACACGAGTTACATAAACAACAAAACCCGCCCGCCACTTCATTCCGTTTTTTAGTAGAAAATCCGACGATGTCCAGCCTGGCTCGTTTGTTTTACCAGATAGCTTAACTCTCAATAAGTTTCTCTTGCTTCGTCCCGCTTCCTCTCGGCTCCCTCGAGCGGCCGCTCTCTCGATTCCTCACCCTTCTCCCTGCACGTCTTTCCAGCCGAAGTGATGCGTTTCCCCCACCCCGCTGCGCTTCCTCTATCTGTTTTTGCCATTCGAACTTCCTATCTACAGTGACGTATCATTCCATAGCCAGATGAGACATCTGCCTAGGGCACCCCCTATCGAGCGGAGTCCCATAATCGATATTTCGAAACCCGCTACTGTGTTATCCTTGTCCGCGATATACGATAACACGTAATTCGTAATAAAGCGTTTCTGAACGAATTTCAAATAACATTTTTTTCTTATTTCCACTTGTAAAATATGCTGACCAAGTTTGTTCATTGACACCCTGTATATTGATATCGATGTGTGAGCATTTCGAATTTTTAAAGCAATATCTACAGGCACTGATGGCAAAAATTAGTATGCACAATTTATTATTGGCTTCTTGCACATTTTTTTTTTTTACTATCGAAAGCGTTTCGATTCGAGTTTTCCTCGATACCCTTGAATTCCCATTTCGGTTGGGCTCCATGAAGATATACTATGTCACTGTTTATCTATCCTGTCGCCTCGCCTTATCATTGCTTTCCTGTTTTCGTCGTTTCCTGATATTCCCCGAGTTCCATAAGAACATATTCACGTCCGTTCTGCATTTCCCGCGCTTCCATCCAACCTCGAGCCAACGTCAAATCGATTGACGCAATTCGATCGATACCAATTGATGGTCATCGGCCACGATCGCCACCGATGCGTCACCTAGATACTTTGTCGAAGCATCGAAACGCTTCGTAAGGAAAATCTATCGCGATAAGGTCGACCCATAAGATCCGATTCGGCGTCTTTGTAGTTCGGGATAGGACCAGAGATAAGCAAAACTATACCCGAAATTTAGTTTTGATATAATATATGTGATGTGCAAACATTGAGCTCTATCCTAACTGGAGTGTGAACTTTTGTAGGAAGAAATAGAAGCGACGGAGATCCGAGAGAAATGCAAAATGGGTGGTTCCGGTATTATCCTATAGCAAATTTATTTGTAGAGGGGGAACAAACGTACGCCGTAACATAACCTACCCGAGCATCGCTGAGCATTGTCGAGTGAGTTACTTTCAAATTCTTTTCCGCATAAAATTTGATAAATACAATATAAATTGAATTGTGACAAATAATAAAATTTTTCTCTATACCAAATTGTATATATTTGTATGATCTAAATTATGATATGTAAATTATGTATACTATTTCATTATTATATCATTATTATTAATGTTTCTATCGTTTTATATATAAATAAAAAGGAAATAAAGTTCAAATCTGTACATAATTAATCTGTAAATAATTCCTAGTGCCGTGAAATTCAAACAAACAGGAGTCTGTTCTCCCTCCACATATAAATTTGCTATAGGATAGTAACACCGGAACCACTCATCTTGCATCTCTCTCGGACCGACTTCTCTCTCACAGTTCACACTCCAGTTAGGATAGAGCTCAATGTAAGCAAAACCCTAGGTTTCGAATAAATCTGAAGTTTGCCGATATATTTGTCTCGTTTCCTCTTTTGAACACTTTCCAGAGAAAGAAACGAGACAAACACATTGGCAAATTTCAGATTTATTCGAAGCCTAGGGTTTTGCTCATCTCTGCGATATACTATCATTCGTCCAGTGCGAAACATTGCTTTGTTTTGGAAATCTTAGAATAAGTGACTGAAAAAATGATGAAGATTCGATTAAGGGCAGGAACTTAACCCTCAAACTCCTCGTGATGGAATTAGTTCTCTTGACAAAGCCAAATGAGTTTTAAGAATTGAGCGCTTACTATACAGCGCTAATATATAGCAACTATATAGCATTGATAAGTGGTTGAAAGCTTGTAAATTAACATTTTCCGAACCACGCGATAATATAGATTAATTTAAAGCATACATCGGTTTCAGGTGCCGCACACCCCTAATTACGTCACTGGTACACTTTCGCAGTCCCGTATATAACTATAGTTCAGAAACGATCCAAGTATCGCACGTGTGAACAAGCACATGCATAGAGACGATCGCAACCAGCGCATCTATCTTGCGCAGATGCGACACTTGCGTTGCAATCGTTTTTCCGCCCGGTGGCGCTGTACCATCGAACCGTTAATTAAAACATAACGAATGTAATTAAACTATGGATCATTGCCATTAACCTTTTCCGATCGTACATCAGTCCACGATCTACGAGACACGATTTCCGCGTGCTGTAACCGCGATCCGACATAGCCATTGAAAAATTAGGTTATGTACACCAATCTCACCATCTTTCAAGTACAACAAAGATCGTCTATGCTTCTAAATAATTGTGACGTTAGAAAAATGAGAGATCTTGGCCACCGTGGTAAACGCGTCAAATTGTTTCGCGGTCTCATCGAGATTAGTAAGATCGTTCGACCTAGATCGCGGCAGTGATCGGAAAGGAGCCAGGAGAAAAAAAAATGTATATGTATATTGCTTTTCAATGATTATTTTGATTCCTCGTTGCGACCGTTACGTCGTGCCTGCCGATCTACGTTATAAATAGAATGAGGCGATACATCCGGACAATAGGTAACGAATAGAGATAATATTGTTCAAACAATTACTCGGGAATAATAGTTACTTTCATTTGGTATTAATATCACTTATACAGTTAAATGAAATACGTGTAGGCGATTCTTAACATTCGTCTTCTTAATGAACTGTAAAATTAAATACTTTTATGTTTTAGAACTTGTGTTAGCAATTATTCAAAAACTCGTAATTTAATATACGTACAAAATAGAGAGAAACATCTTTCTCAGTGACTTTGAGAATAAAACGTTTATAGTGGTCGTGATGTATTATATTATCTCTTTCGATTACAATCTCCTTCAATTTAATGGAATTATCTACCCAAATCCCGAAACGAAAACGCGCGCGGCTGCAACCTCGATCGCGCGTCGAGATAAGCGATGTTTTTTATCCTAGATCACTCGTCGAACTATGTATACGGGTAAAGTTTTATTGGAATATTAGATAAGGAACTATTCCTGAAACCTATAAGATCGAACATTTAAATTGTCCATTGTAAAACGTTTTCACTTCTGTCAATCGAATGCTCAATTGTATTTTATCCGTTATATATTTAATCGTGTATCTCTACGTGCATCTTCGACTATTTTCTTAGGAATCTTCCTTTAAGAGGAATTTTACCCACGAATGTATAGGAACTCGAGAAAAATGATTTCAATGATGCTTACCAGAGCCATAGAGAGAACGAAGCCGATTATCCTATCGCGTAAACACGCGAAGGATATCTCCTGTTCGTAACCGATTTATCGGTTAAATCCATGTAGAGATTTCGCGACGATATTCTCTCCGTTTCCACGAGAGCACAAAATCGAAAGATTTACGCGAATCGAGACACCGACGGTTTTGATCGAGGCGCCTCGTGTTTTCGTTACAAACAGAGCACGATGTACAACCATGCGACAACACAGAAATATATCTCATCCTAGATACGATAAAAAGAAAAAAAAAAAGAATCTGATGTATTACATACGATAGATTATTGCGTCGATTAGCCTCGTCCATTCTTGCGACGGTGATGGTGATCCTTGTTTGAATGATGTACGAAAAATACAATTGTCTCTCGGTTTGTACGAATAATACTAGCGCGAGTAGGAAAACAAACGTCGAGCGTGGAAAGGTTGGCCCGCTCGAACGACGAATCACGGCGCGACGTCTGCGTTTTTCTATTGGCGGAAGATGTCATTAGTGGCAAACTAAAGTCCGTTCCTTCGGAATTGTCGTTGGTTCGCGAATTTTCAACGAAACAAACGACGCGCGTATATAGGGGTATCAAAAAGAACGGAAATAATCGGACATCGATCGACCGCGAGTACAAAATTTTGTTTTCTCTCAGGAAAAATGCTAGGAACGTTGTTACTGACGTATCTCCAACCTCTGTATCGATGAGTACGTTTACACAGCTCCTAAATCCGGTTTAGTGAGTCCGGTTTTAGTAGGGTACAATTATGGCGGCGGGAGGGGGGGGGGGGTCTAGGGGGTTAAAGCCCAAACCACCCCGACCTCATTTTTTGTAGCGATCCTCTAGTAAATCACTAATCTTACTGAAATAAATTCTTTACCAAGACCAATGAACTCGCATCGATAAACAATTACTTTTGACTGCTAATGCAGCCACAGAAATATATCTAATCTCTGCAGACGCGTATTTTTAAACCGGTTTAGTAACTCCAAACATCTTTCCTAACAGGTTTAGAGTTACTAAAATGATGGTTAGAACACCGGAGTAAAATGGAGTTTATGGGACGCATCGCATGACACCCGTACAGGTTTACTAAACCGGATTCAAAAGCTATGTAAACTTGTAAACGTACTCGATGTCTCTCTAGGTAGACGTTGTTTTTTTTTCAGACGTGTCCACATTCCTGTGATAAAAAATAAAAGTGAAGTTAAGTCTTCTTTACATATCTACTAATGCATGTGATACCGCGCATATATCAGCGTAATTTAACATATTTATCTTACCCTTATTTTTACGTAATGATGCAATAATACGTTACATAAATAAAGAAAATATGCAAATTACTCGACGCTTGAACATTTTTTTTTTAAATTGAATTACTTTTGTCCACGAAAACAAGACAAAGGAATGGTATTTATAAAAAATAGTTACAAACGTTACTAGTTTATTTCTTATAAGTATTAAGTAGACGATACAAAATCACAATCGCGTTCACATTACAGACATTGTTTCGTGTCCGCGATCAACTATAATACTGCGATTATCGGTTAATGTGTTCAATGACCGAATTGTTTGCAATATTACAGGTAAAGTTGCGTTTATCGTCTATTCGAGTAAAATTCGATCCTTCGGCGACGTTTATCTTTCCGTTTCGTACTATCGTCCCGTAGAAAAATGCTCACCGACCTCTTCGGTTATTGGTCAATATTTTATTATTTTTCGGCAAGTGAACGTTTAAAACTTTGAAAAAAAAAGGAAAGAACCAATTGCACGGCGATTATAAATAGATAACGAAATTTTGAAAACGCGCGTTTTTATTCGGGTGCACCTCGCGAGATAACAACGTTGCAACGTCGTTGACGAGCAACTTCGAAAATTGATTTAATTTTTCTAAACATTTTCAGTTACCTGAACTGTTTGCAATACCTTTTTACGCTTTGCATCGACCTCGTTTAGAGCTCTTCATGCTTCTCGGATTCTGTGGTACTCTCCTCTTTAAACGTCTCTGAAACGCACAGAAATAAAAACAAATTACATTAAGTACAATTGTTGTGTAATGAAGCAAATACTGTCACGACATCAGCATCGTTTACTAATATACCGTGCTCTTCCTTCTCCGTTTGTCTATTTTCGTTTTCCACTTTCTGCTGCAAGGCCTTTATTTCTTCGTCGTACCCCACCCACTCCGGCAATATACGCACCGCTGCTTGTAGTTTAGCTTCCTTGGTCATTGGATTGTTACACTGCCATTTTGAAAATACAGATTACGCATCGAATATCTTAAGAAATCACTTCTAATTCTATCACAATTCCTATTTACCAAATCTATGGTTTTGGCGTACTTCTTGGAATTATTGTCGCACCAAGTTTCGCACCACAGCCACTCCTGCGGTAGCGTTTTAATAGCTACTTGATGAATCATGTTATTGGGGAGATCCTAAAACGATACATCGTTCTTTTATTAATCGACACATTCTATGATAATTTTGCTAAATATGGTACGGACTTGATCGAGATTGGACAAGCTGTTTGGATCTTGACTCAACGCTTGATACTGCCCTCTCAGTCTATCTCCAGCAGCGATGCGTCGGAATCGTTTCAAGTCCACTACGTACAGCGCGCTGATATGATAAGCGCGGCCCTGCAAATGATTTCGCCAGTAGCCTTGCTTCCAAAACCTGAATCCGTCCATTTCCTTCCTGCTATCGCAGAACGGTGTATACGCGTACGGAGCGCCGCCAAGATCCATCGTTACCAGTTCTTTCAAATCCGCTCTCACCACCTACAAACAATATTTCTCAAAATCTATCTCTACTGCCTGTTTAAGCAATGTTTGAGTTTCTCGTACCTGATCGGCGTCGACGAATATAATCTTCTTAACGTTCAGAGGGAAAAGCACATCCAGAAATAGTATTTTATAACCCCATATCGTTCTCTGCTTCTCGGTTTGTTGATGGAGCCAACGAGGCCACTTGTACTGCACGAGTTCGTACTCAAAACCATACTCCTTTGCCATGTGCGGCAAAAAGTCCTAATAAAGACGTTACGTTTTAATCATCTATCACATAATTACAGAATATTTTCCAACAGAGTATGTATATTATTACTCCTTACTTTTAACGTTGGCGAAAGGTAATTCTTCAAAAACCAGAATTTGACGGGACTCTTCGTATGTTTAATAACGCTCAGCATCATAATCTTCAGGAATCTTTCGTACAAATGACCAGAGGCTAGGGAAAAGATGTTCAGTTTCTCATCCTGATCGTCGTTGTCCTCCGTTGTCGTAAATGTCCTAATTTGTTACGAAAGAATAGATTAGTGTCTCGCGAATAGGATGTGAGATCGTTGTCTTTTAAATACAATCAAATTTCACGAGTGTATTAATACACTAACGCGACGGTTATTTATGTAGTGAATAGCTTACCAAAATTTGGAAAAGCTAAAAACAGAAGAGAGAGAATAAATAAAAATTAAAGTTCAGAGATAACTGCATAACGCACTAAAAGCATACTTTCACTTAACGCCGAGAAACTCGAAAATATGAACCGCCGTAAAGTGTACACAATTGGTTGAAGAGTAGAGAGAAACACAGCATACCTCGAAATGGAGTTCCACAAGCCCGAGCTCTTCTCGTCATCCTCTGATAGAAGGTCCATTCCAACCTTGTCAGGCTTTTTGGAAACTTTTACTTTTAACACGTGATTCCTCAGTGAACTTATGAGAACTTTAACGTCGTTTCCATTTTGTATAACGTCTTGCCCACCGACGGTATTGAAATCATATATTTCCGCCGAACGTCCTTGCCTGAGACGTAACACCCATTCGCCAGGGTTGGCTTTTAGTTGAAAATATCCCAAGTTTGCCATCACTATAGTGTCCACCATCAACGGCTGCCTCTCAGTTCCTAAAGTAAATTGCAGCCCTCGAGGAGGACTTCCGATCATTGCTTCGAAACAATGACCTTCGAGTAGCAAATGTTCCAATTCGAATTCGCTGCAAGAACAAATGATACACATATAAACGCACGAATACGTATAAATTATAGATACGCTGTCTTTAAGTTAGTTATTTACCTATGCACTCCCATCGCAACATTGTCCAATTTAATATTATCTAAATCGTAAACGCTTCTAACTACTTCTACCAACCAATTTTCTGGGGCATGAATGTACTGCGTCAAGAGGGACGAAGTCGGCAGCTTCGTGAATTTTGCCATGGCACCGTTAACATAGCCGTCGGCAGTGAATTGTAATTGAGGTTCGAAGACGAACCGATAAAAACTAGAATAATGGAAATACGACGAATTAGTAGGACATTGAATTACATTATAAACATCGAATTTGTAACTGTAACATTAAAGTATGTGTACCTTTTCAGAGCCATGTCACTGTTCTTCTCTACACAGTTTAGAAATACTTTAACGTTGCAGTTGAGCGACTGCTGTAACGTCCTCAAAATAGGACCCAATCTTTGGGCGCCGCGAGACACAGGATCTACAATGGCGATCAAATTGAATACGACTTCGTCGGGATTTGCAGCTGGGATCTTCACGGCACTGTAATCGTCGCCATGGAAAGGAACGTCGAATCGACTTCGCGTTTGAGGATGCGATACCAGTAGGGACGTGATCTTCATGATCATATCATCTGTGATCTCGTTTTTCTCTGTGTACAATGAAAAATAATTATGACAACGGTATAATCACACGAGCATTATTTGCGTAAAATAAATGTTCGTACCATATTCATCGTCCTCGAATAGTTGTCCTTTTATTAATTTGTTGAACAATTTATCGCCGTAACTGTTTTGGCTAAACCTTTCTAATAACGAAAAATCTTCGCTCGTGAATTCTTCGTTGTTTTCTAAGGGACCAATTAACCTTCCGTTGCATACAATCGCTCTAGCTCCTTTTTCCAAGTTCAACACTGTTTTAACATACACCCCATGAAACGACAATTCGTCGTCTTGTTTCTTCAAGTTTTCTCGCACGCCTTCTTCCTAGATTTTTAATCATTTATTATTCGAAACGTTCGTTATTTTCGTTTGGCACTTTTCGAAGGCAGATCTTACTACTTACTTCTATATCAAATTTACCGTCGGCGATAAGACGAGCAACATCTTCCTGGATCACCTTACGAATGAAACGCATAACTTTGTCTATAGGCAAACCGTTCAAGGCAGCCAACACTATCTTATTGATGTCGCTCGTGCCGTCGACATTTTCATCAGTCGGCGAATTAATAATCACCGTAACTCTGACATCGGCATTCGATTCCTAAAATACAATTCACATGTATTTTCGGAGTATTTTCCTCTCAATTTTAATAGAACACTCGTTCCATTATCGCGCAGTTTACTTACTATGTACTCAAGGGCCTCGCGTAGCAATTGTCTGCCCGCTGGATCATTTAAATTTGCCACCACCCAAAAAGAGTATAAATGGTGAACACTCGTACGCCGAGGTACAAACACGTAACGCAGTCTATTCATTAACCACGTTGATAAATCTTGAGGACTCCATTTTGTATAATCTTCGTCGTTGGGTACAGTACCGATCAGATTCAACCACGTGTGCTTCTCCGCTTTCAATATTCGCTCGTTTAAACTACGATATAAAGTTGGAAATTTATCGCTTATCCTTGTTATAAACATTAAATTCGTTCCGTTAATAAAAAGCTCATACCGTGGCATAACGTTGGGTTGATTCATAATGTAGTCGACCACATCGTCTCCCTCCATTATCTCGCCGCGGTACACCGCCTTCTGTAGCGCAGGAGTTTGCGACATGATGGGAGATAGAACTGCTTCCTCGAAGGAATTGGCGTTCAATTGGTCGGAGGACAAAGGAATGCCATTCATCAAAGCTTGAGGGAATTTCTTAAACCCGGATCGCTTCACGAAATCGCTAGCTAAATGACGTCCTATGTCGTATTCGGACTCCTCGCCAAGAATGTAATTGATATTAGCCGAAGAATCTTGCGCCCTTATAGCTTTCTTCACGTCGTTTACGTCGGGACCATCCGGTCCGATGTAATTTCCTAACTAAAAACAAGATAACGCGTATTGTTATTTTTTACTGGTCGATGCACCGACAATAAATAGTAAGCATCGAATTCTACGAGGCTCTTACATCTATTAAAAACTGTAAGGCGTGATCCGATCCTTTGGTCTCCGCGAAATAATGATACGCATTATTCACCGCGACACTGGCATCCGTTAGACCAGTTATGGAGGTGTCGTAATTCGTTACGAAAACAAAACCAACGCGCAATGGTGCTGCATGTAAATACAGAGATTGTGCTAGAGTGATTACAGGGTTGGAATCTGCACTTAGTGGATCGATGAGCAATACCTGTCGAAAGAAGAAACTTTAAGACGAATACATAGTTACACAATTACTTATAGACATGTATATGGACGTTTACAAACCAAATTGTACAAATTTCTTCGAATATTTCTAAGCATTCCAGGAAAGGTTGGCCTTAACAATTCTGTTAACGACGACGGCCACCTAGAATAAGTTGAATCCCGTTCAATATCGTTCACCCAAATTACAGCCGAATCTCTTATATCTATCGCGAACTCTTGCTTATCCATATTAGTGGATAAATCTAGCGCCAGTAATTTGCTCATCTTTGTATTACTAAAACCTATGAATAAAACGTTCAATGTTACAATTATCTCCGATTTTTAACACATTCAAACTAGCGTCTATCATCGTACCGATTTTACGGAGAGACTCCATTACTCTCAATTCGCTTCTCAGCGATTCGAGAAGACCGAGTACATCCACAGCCTCCAAATCGAAAAACAACCCGTTAATGAAGAGTGCAGTATCCGTGGGTTGTATATTCAAACTAGCGGAAAATATTGCTTGATTGAGTTTCATTTCCTTCTTCATTTCGGTATTTACTTTTGTTCTAATTAAAGATTTTGCCTAAAAAGTTCAAAAAAAATTTACTAAAATAAATACGATATAATACGAATGTTATATGGATATTAATACTACAAAGGCGTATTTACTTGCATCGGAAAGTTTTGAGAAATATCGGTCAAAACATTTATAGCCTCATTTGTAGGAGAATTCATAATTCTCTCGGCTGCCTGATGACTTAACTCTTGAAACTGCCACACTTTCAATGCGCCAATTTCGTGACTGGAGTCGAGCAAGTGAATCTGTAATTTATCCAACTCCTCGTGCTTATCAGGATACAAATTTCTGGAAAAGTAATTATGATAATATTTGTAACAAAATTTAATAAGCATAAGAAACAATATATTAGGTATATAACCACCTTACTTTAAAGTTACGAAATTAATTCCATCTATTTCCTCCATATTATCGCTAGACGTTTCGGAATCTTTCCCGGTATTATCTTTAATGTCTGAATCATCTGTTGCTTTATATTCTGTAGACTTCATTTGTAACTCCACGCCATATCCTGACAAACGCACGTTTTTCTCTGCTCTGTCCTACAAATGATAGAAAATACAAACATTTGTATGTTATGAATATGTCGTTTTGGCTATTAAATATCTATAATACCTTCAAATAATGTCGCAAAATATAAGTGATACCATGATTTTCAGCGAGATGTTTTAATCTATTATGAAAATCTGTGAATGTTGGTGTTCCAATTTGACCATATAATATAATAATATTTTCAGATTGATGGGACATATGATAACGATGGTCTACACTGTAAGTATCAGGATTAGACCAAGTTTCCTGTAAAATAAACAAAGAGTGTGTAATTTTATGTGATTCTCATATACATATACATATTTTATATATCACTCACTTGGCTGATTAGCTGTTCCAATTCTTCTATAGAACAAGTATATTTTCCACCTACATCGACTACATTATAACAATCAAAGTTGGAAAGATTTTTGTTTTCTGCCATTTGGGTAAACATTTCTACTCGAGCTGAATAAATACGTAAAGACAATCCCAATTTGAGTAATGCCACTTCCATGGGAGATAAATACTCTTCAGCAAATGCAACAATGACATCATAGTTATCCTTCTCTGTTCATCAAAAAAATTATAATTATATAAAACTGTGATATTTATGTGGTGACATTAACAGGTTGAACTGATCTTACCATTTCCAAAAGTGTAATTTGCAAAGGTATCTACAAATTTCCAAAAATAGGTGGGATTTTCGTCACTTAGATACTCTGCTGCCTCGAGTGCCAAAGGTGTTTCCTTCCATTTTGCATCTATTAAGGTCGTCACGTACTTATTAACCCTCTTGTCTGCTTCGAGATGCGTTGTACACAAAAGTAACAAAGGAAAAAGTGTAGTTAACCACATCTGAAAATAAAAAAATAGTTATTAATAATACTATCACCCTTGTGTTTTGATTGCATCAAATGCTCAGAAGTATCAACAGACTTTTCACTTAATCAAAAGTTATGTTCTTGATAATGTAATTGGTTATATGTGACTGAATAAAGACATGTTTCAAACTCGCGTCTTACGAATACATATTTCTTTCACAATGATATCGACTTTTTTTATTGTTTCTCTTAAAACAAATCAAAAATCGGAGAAACGGAAGATATTACCATCGATAAAAATGAATAGAAATGGAGCTTAGCATTACACGATTACGAGTTCCAGTGATCCTATCTTACGTGGAAGAAATTTGGTTTTCGAAACCTACGTACCTCTAATTTTGCGATAAAAATCATATTAACAAAGGCAAATACGATGATAGCCAATCCATGCAGCACACGTGCCGGTAAATACCGCACTGGTGGAACTCCTCGCGGCTCTATTTAACTAAGAAATTACGTATATGTGTACAAGCATATGTATATATTATTACGACAAATTAATGTCCGATCATACATCGATAGATTTCTTGTGCACGATTCCACGTATACATGCACCACTCAGAAATCACATTGCCCGCAAAAATTGAACAAATACCACACAACTATACAAAAATCATATGCGAGTGCACAAACCACGCATTCAACATAAAAATACGAGAGGTGCCACACGACCACGGAAGACATGACAAATACCATACATTAAAAAATATAGAGCACAACAATTACACATAAAGACCCATACATTTCAGATCACACTTATTTCCCTTTTCTTTCATTTTTTACTCAACAGATCCAATTATTTAATCGCTATGAATAACTGCACAGATCTCATTATTGTTGATGATACGTTTCAAAGAATCGAATTGTTTACAAAATTTCATTCAGAATTACCAACGCGCTTGCGAAAGAGTCCCGTAAAATTTCCTAGCACGTTCTGTAAACACAAAAAGAGATTATCCAGTATCGTCTATTATACGATTTTCTTACTTGCTTGAATATCATGTAATAAATAAATACTCGAGTATTATTATATTATTTTGGAGTACGAGTATTATATCTAATCTCATTCTGAATATAACGTAGCACAGTGCCATGTATATCGCGTGGAACAGGTGTTGAATACCTTGTTACAGTTGGTTACAGTATTAGACAAGATAAGAACTCAATTCATTTGATACATTTGATACTGGTCATATTTTGAGAGAAACAAATCTTTATACCATGACTATAATAGATTACATGCAAACATTATCTGACAATCCTTATTTCGGAGCTGGCTTTGGCCTGTTTGGGTTAGGAGCTGGAGCAGCTTTGTTGAGAAAAGGGATGCAAGCAGGAATGATATTGTTCAGGTATTGCTCACATAAAGATTACATTTTATACAACACTATCTTTACATGTCTCTTTTTTCTTTTAATGCATGACTTTCTTCAAACATAGGCGACATTACATGATTACTTTGGAAGTCCCTTGTCGGGACAAAAGCTACCAGTGGCTCCTGCAATGGATCACGCATAAGGGTGCAAGAAAAACCCAACATCTGTCTGTTGAGACAAGTTTCGAGCAAAAAGAAACAGGTCACATAAAAACTAGATATGATTTCATACCAAGTATTGGAACTCATTTCTTTAGGTTAGAAATAACTGTACTTAATGGTCCGATACTTCAATTTACAACAAGTATGAAATCGTGAAATTATTAAAATATAATTATTAAGTTATTCTAGGGCAATGGTTCGATGGTAAAGGTGAAAGTTGTATAATTTTAATTTGTTTGTTCAAATTAATAGATACCAAGGGAATTGGATAAGGGTAGAACGAACAAGAGAACAACAAACACTTGATATACAAATGGGTATACCATTCGAGACAGTACAGCTGACAGCATTTGGAAGGGACAGGAGCATATATTTCAATATTTTGGAAGAAGGTAAAATTTGATATACTAGTATTAATTTAAGATAAATTAAGTAGAATAAATTAATAGTAAATAGTGCTTGTTGCTATGAATAATTATAATAAACACTTGATCTGTAGCTAGACAAATGGCTTTGAAAGAGCACGAAGGCAAAACCATAATGTATACTGCAATGGGAAGCGAATGGAGGCAGTTTGGACATCCTAAGAAAAGAAGACCACTAGAGTCAGTTGTCTTAGACACTGGCGTCGCGGACAGAATAATAAGCGACTGTCGCGAATTTATAAATAATCCGTCGTGGTATGGCGATCGTGGTACGTAAATAAATCATTTAAAATAAACGTTACACGATAAATAAATCTGTTAACTAATTACACAGGAATTCCATACCGTCGAGGATATTTATTATACGGTCCACCGGGTTGCGGTAAATCGTCATTCATTACCGCCTTAGCTGGCGAATTAGAACGAGGTATATGCGTTTTAAATCTGTCAGAGCGAGGTTTAACGGACGATCGATTAAATCACTTATTAGCTGTGGCTCCTCAACAAACTATTATACTTTTGGAAGATATCGATGCAGCATTTGCCAGCAGAGAAGAGAGTAGAGAAGGTAACTGCGCGTGTTGCAAATTTAAAACGGATATGGAATTTGTCTTACGATAGTTGCATTACCAATTTCGATACGTTTTATTTTAGTTAAATCTGCGTACGACGGTTTGAATAGAGTAACGTTTAGCGGCTTATTAAACTGTCTGGACGGTGTTGCTTCTACCGAAGCAAGAATCCTATTTATGACAACTAATTACTTGGAAAGATTAGACCCTGCATTAGTTAGGCCAGGTAGAGTGGATGTAAAAGAATACATAGGTATGTTACATTTGAACTCGATTTATATCGGATATTAACGATTTTATATCGACTTCGTGTCTCATTTCAGGTTGGTGTAGCAACAAACAAGTGGAGCAGATGTTTTTACGATTCTATAAAAATAGTGGCAATAAAGCAGAAGAACTTGCTAAACAATTTGCGGAAGATGTTATATCACAAAAGAAAAATGTTAGTCCAGCGCAAATTCAAGGATTCTTTATGTTTTATAAGAACAACCCCAATGAAGTGCTAAAAAATATTTCGCACATATGGGAACTCACGTGATAGGATGAATTATTAGGTAGACATTAGCATTGTAAAGCTTTATAATAAAATGTATATAAACGTTGAGACGAATATGACAAAGATATCATAGAGCATTCACGTTCTCATATTTATATTAATTATGCAATTAGCGCATCCGCTAATTTAATTTCTAATAATTTGAAATTTCTACATAGATGAAAACTTCTCACTTTTATAGCGTTTATTCCGATTATTGCATTACTATCGACATTACCGCATCGTGAATGACGATCCAGAGACAAAATACATTGTACCAAAATAAACATTGTTGTATACTATTTTCTTCTACTCTCATCAATATATTTTTTTTTTACTACATATATTTATATGTATATCTATCTATGTACACAATCATTAACGTGTTCCTCCACGTTGATTTAAATTGGTTCAACCAATTTCATTAAAATTATAAATTTTTGAAATCACAACATAATTGATCAAATAAAACGTTTCAAAATACTATTTCATCCACGTCTCTTCATTTTGGGCAATTTGAATTTATGAAAAAATATTTCATAAAAAGCAATATTCTCACGAAACAGTACTATCTTTCATTTACTTCATTGCACAACGTTATGTATGTTAATTTCGTCATTACATGTTGAAAATGATGTAAAAAAAACGTTATCGAGTTAGATGTCATTCTTTTTCTCGGTTTGTTACCATTCGAATATTTTGTTCGAATATTTTTAATACGTAACAAACTGCTTTATCAGACACGCTTTACGACTAGAGAATTATATTTAGCGAGATAGTACATTAAATTATTAGTACACGTCGAAACTCCAACAGAATCTGTTACTGGGTTGTTAATATTTGTTTGACGGTACTTATTTTCAGACTTTTGTTCTTTTTTTTCTAGCATCTTTAAAAAACATTAAAATACTTTCGTAAATGCGGTTCACCGTTCAAATCAGTGTCGTACGTGACACTATTGTTCAAAGCGCTAACATAAAGCTAATAGCTTTAACGATCAAAATGAATCTCACACGGCACGGTAAAAAATATCAAAATTGAATAGTTTACGATTCAATGATGTCTATATACATCATCCTTGATGCTTAGAAACTCCATATATAAGGTTCGTAGTTTAAGGGGTCTGGTTGTTCCATGTTGTGACCTGTGTGACTATTATTTCCAACCATACACGATGGATAGGCAACTCCGGTATTCTCCTGTCCCGACACAGACACAGGTGGCACGATAGCCGGTGCTAACCTGCAGTCAGGTCTTTGTTGCATCATAGGACCCATTGGCTGTATCGGTTGCGGCTCTGGTGGTGGACCTGGCGGAGGTTGAGGTTGAGCAAGCGTAGGAAGAGCTGCGGTAATATTGTGGACAGGTTGCATTATGTTAGGAGCTGAAACATAATTCGCCACTGAAAAGTGGTTTTCAAAATTATTGATTAGTTTTCTCTGCGTGATAAGACACGATACTAGAATAAATTAAGGTACAGTGGTGAGGTTAAGGGGACGCACTTGTTGCAGGATTATGAAACGGTAAAACAGTGGGCTGTTCTGGTATCATATTTGTCGACGGCGAGACGCTTTTCACCGATATAGACTCGGTTCTTCTTCTCTTAGAAGATAACCGTTTCGGGGTGTTCCTCGACCCTTGGTCACGTTTTCTATTACCGTTTGATTTTTTCTTCTTTTCGCCAAGCATTTTTGGTTTATTTGGTCGATTTCCGCTGGGTTGCCAAAGGTGCACTGTGTGTACAGCGTTTCCTTCCCTAAAACGATCAAAAGGTTCGATCCCTTGTTGGTGTACACGAAAGTATCTGTATAACGAAGAGCGTCTTTTTATACAGACCCTTGCTTCTTTCCGAGCTTCCAACTATGAATACCAGCTTTATGAAGCCTTTCCCTAATCGTATCCACGCTACATTTTAAGCCCAGAGCTGGCGCAACGTGTTTAGCCGCGGTCAGAGGCTGCTGGGTAGCCATAGCGATTATGGCTTCGTCTTGTTCCTTAGTCGTGATTCGACGACGACCCTTTCTTTCCTTCGTCTGTACGTTGCCTTCTTTATGCCAACGTTCTAACCACCTTTTAACGGTACGTTCCTATTTAATAACAAGTACTCGGTATACGGCTATCACCAAGATAGTCTTATATAATTATACGAAGCCATCAAGACGATCTTCTTCTTACCGATCTATCGATCGCGAGTGCGATAGACAGCGTGGACAAGCCCGCTTCCGACATGCCGATCATACGATTTCGAATTTCGACGCTAGTTTCCAACGTTCCTTTCGCTTTCCCACCTTTCTTTTTCCTTTTCTGCGACATGTTTCTTTCGCTATCTTCTTTCGACGTACAATGAAGCCTGTCGGGTTGCAGGATCACCTGATCCTGATTCTTGCATCCTAAAATAAAGGGGAACAAGATTTGATTTTTAATGGTTTAAGTGACGATTTTATAATCGTAATAGCTTGTCAATAACCTGTATCGTCATCGCCAGTGACTCGTAAATAACGCGGCGGCTCGTTCTGTGCCGGAAGTTCCAAAAACTGGTGAGGATCTTCCTGCAACCTAACGGGCAAAAATCGTTCCATCTTGACAGGCTTCGCCGTATTCTCGGTTTGCTTAAGTTCACCGCTAGAAGACTGGTTACTGTCTTGAGAACTACAAGAGTTAAAGGTATCGGAGTTCGTGTTTGTATTGGTTTGCGGACTAGCTAATTGTAAGTGTAAATGCTCTTGATGCTGCTGATGTTGAATTTGGTGCTCTACTTTGAGTTGACGTTGCTGATCGAGACTATGCGTTTGATCCGGAATCGTTTGTCGTACTTGTTGCTCGTGATGTTGCTGTTGCTCTTGACGCGTACGTAACTCCTGAAGCTGCTGCGACAAAGGTTGTTCGTAAGATATTAGATTAGGTTGGCCCTAAAATTCCGAGAAGCTAGAGTCCGACGACGGGATGAATGTCCGCGTAAATTTTACTTTGAACAAAGGGCTCAAACCTGCGGATAATGATGACTTCCTTGCACCAAATCCAGCGGCCAATTTTGAGAGATATTCAAACCAGGGTGTTGGTAAACGGGCTGATCTTGGTGAACTAAACTCAACGCGTTGCCAAATTCCGTTTGATTCGAAGGTAACGGTTGGGATGGCGACTGCATTTCGGTAGCTTGAGGCTGAGGAGCATTTTGTTGCGAAAATATAAATTCCTGCTGTTCGGTTGGTTGTTTTGCGTTTTCTACCGGAGCACCATCCCCTACGTATACATCTTTAGCCCTAATTTTCCACGAGGGATTCTTTTTCTTAGTCGCGCCTGTATTTTTATCGTTTTTACTAGAATCTTTGGAAGACTTTTTTTTCCCTAACTGCGTTCCAGTGGGCCTCCATACAGGTTGTTGAATAGCAACACCATCCGTGTCGCTGTAGACAAAAATTAGAGAATTTAAAATTGAATCGGACTAGCAAATAAATATAAAAAATTCAAGTGTCCAAGAACCAACCCTAGTGGAATTCTTTGCATGTATTTCCGGGAGGGACTCCAATTGTGAATTCCTGCTTTATGTAGTCTTTCTCTTATAGTGTCTACAGAGCAGTTGAGTCCCAAAGCGGGAAGAACAGCTTTAGCAGCTGTTATAGGTGTCTGTGTGGCAAGCCGTATAATAGCTTCATCTTGTTCTGAGGTGGTGGCTCTTTTGCGTCCACATCGTTCTCTTGTTTCCACAGTGCCTTCTTTATCGAATCTGTTCAACCACCTCTTCACTGTACGTTGCTGAAAAAATAGGAAGCAACAGAGGGAGGATAAGTATAACAGTTGAAATCATAGTAGTAATATTATCGATTGCTTATGAACCAGATTGATTCATAATACAATTTTTTAAATATACTTGCCGAACAATTGACGGCTGCCGCGATTTCTCGCAAACCCAAACCAGCCTCGTACATTCCCACCATTCGATTTCTCAATTCCGGGGTCGTTTCGTGCACTCCTCTCGTTTTCCCCATTTCGTTTAGTTATTAAAATTATTTTGGAAGAAAGATGTACCGCAAGAAAGACCCGTGAAAAATTTTAAATTTTACGCGAAAACTGACGTACGAATAGAAGAGACCACGTGACAGTGGCAGTGCTCTATCCGGAAGTTTTTCAAAATTTTAATTAGCCCCGTGCAATCGTGCTTTCCGTTTGTCGCGGGATCTCCGAATTTTAACGATCCGCCTGGTCATCTTATCTAACGATCGAGGTCCCGCCGCGAACGCTTTTCGAAAAATATTGTTTCTTTCTCGTCTTCGACATCGCACCGTGTCAGAAGTGCTCGGACAGGTCGAAACCTTAGCGTCGACGGAATGCAATTGCGTTGTTTACAGAACACGATTTCGCTCGAAGAATTTACTCGGACAACTTTCGTTTCGATGGAAATCACACGGTGGACGTTGCAACGCATGGACGAAACCTTGTAATTTCACCGTCGATACACCTTATATGTCTCGTTTTCGACGAAATGCACTCGCTCGAAGAAAACACTTCAGTCAATACAACTTCGGCTGTACAGTCCCGTCGAGATTCTTTTGTCCTCGCTCCGTGTCACGGGAACTTTCAATTTCCATTCGAGCATCGTTTTCGAAACGATTTTTCCTCCTTGGGAAACATTCTCCGAGCTGTCGTGAAATGGTAAAAGTCTTTAGCTAAGACACGAAACGTTTTCGGTCAGAATACCGTCCCGATAATGCACCGGCATCGTCAATTTTTATTCGGTGGACTGTACTGTGTCATCGACCGTACAGTCCCTCGAAATTGCTTCATCCTCGAGGAATCTATCGACTCCGTTTCATTTTAAGGAACGGAGATGAATCCAAAGAACTCGATGAACGCAGAGCTAAACGTGTTCTTCACAAATTCGTGCTCGTTTCTTTCGTCAAAGAAGGTTCACAATGGAGTCCCGTCAATAGAAAATCAGTCGACTGTACTACCGAGCAGCGGGAAATGTATGTACAGCGAGAAGGTTATGTCAAACGAGTGACATTTCGCGTAACGACGAGTCTCGGCCAGATATTAAACAACTTTGCAGAGATTTCATGGAAACGATACCGTTTATATACGTTTCCTTCATAACGACGCACTGATGTTTTACGTATTAGCTACAATTTCGATGGAGGCGAGTGCGACGATGGTCAATAATTTTGACGGACGACTGTACTCGACGCGTGTTATTCAGGGTTAGCTCGGGTATGTTCGCCCACCTTCGCCGGAATTATATTGACCCACAAAATTGGTTCCCTCGTAACTTCGTAGATAAGCTGAAGTTCATCGACTCGAATTTTGAAAGTTTCTAATCTCCTGGCACTATTACGATTTTCGAGGATTTGACCGAATTTTTATTTAATATACAGGGTGTGCTAAAGTGTTACAGACGCATATTTCAATAACTATTGATGATACGAAAACATTGTTTAGATTGTAAATTGCAGGATACAATGGTCTCTATATTGTGTCGTAAACGAAATTTTGTTTATATTATTTGTTTGTTGTTGTTTATTTTATTGCCATACCTTTATGGGTTTTTAGATTTGTCCCCTTCCCTTGTCTTATATCCCCTTTTCCTTATCTAGTAATCTTATAATCTAATTTTGTTTATATTATTAATTTAAAGATATGTTGGTAAAGTGTCGTTTTTTAAATGGAACTATATATTATTTAGGATATTATGCGATAGTGCTTTTCAAGAGGAATTCATTGACCCTTAATGTTCACACATTCAAGAAGTAAATTGTTAAGAAATAAATGTTTTTAAGTTATATGTAGAGCATGGAGCTCAAATATTTTCCCAGGCGCATAGGACCCCTCATTGACCGTTAATGTATTTACTCGATTTTTATTAGTTTTCAAGATATGACGCTTTGAAATTTACTGATTTTCGGCGGAAACGTATCGTTTTGAGTGACGAGTCGTAAAAGCGACCCAATTGTTGCGGTGTTTGACTCTGCCTCTTGAAACCGATAAACAAGGGTCTACGCTCGGAAAGGCAGGCCCGAACGGTAAGAAACATGGAAAGTATTGTCCATCACGGTGTAAGTTTGCCGCATCCCCAAAGGTAGACCGTGATGGGCAATACTTTCCATGTTTCTTGCTATCGGTTAAAAAGGGCAGAGTCAAACACTGCAACAATAGGATCGCTTTTACGACTTGTAACTCAAAACGATACCTTTCCCCTGAAAATCAGTAAATTTCGAAGCGTTACATCTTGAAAACTAATAAAAATCGAGTAAATACATAGAGAGTCAATGAATTCGTCTTGAAAAGCACTAACGCATGATTCCATTAAAAAAAAACGACACTTTACCAACATATCTTTAAATTAATAATATAAAAATAATTTCGTTTACGCTACAATATAGAGTCCATTGTTTCCTGCAATTTACATCCAAACAATTTTTTCGTATCATCAATAGTTATTGAAATATGTTTCCAAAGTCATCAAGTCATCATCTTTCTAAAGTCACACTTTAGCGTGGACATTCTGTATAAAAAAAGACAATGCCATATTTCCAAGACAAACCATAATTCTCTACCACGTTTAGTTTAGAAGTTGTGTTCATTTAAAGTATGATAATACCATATTCATGAATATAATTTATAAGCTAAATGTTTTTTATATTATTTTCTGATAAATTATATTAAACAAAAACATGGTTAAATGCCTCGAAATTTATTATTGTAAATATAACTTCTAAACTAAACATTATAGAGAATCGGGACTTGCGATATTGTTTTTGTATCAAATTATATGAAATAAAACGCCTATCGCGCCTATCTGTCTATCGCGTAGCAGTCAATCCTATGGCAATGCAGTATAAGACAATAAATTAATCCGAACGATGTCGTTTGAAGTGTGAAATTAATACTCATGAATACTCTCGTGTTTTTTCTAATTCGTACTTCATCTAACGACGAACAATTCCTGTCCTGTTGCTATTTCTAAACGGAAAATGTAACGACATCAAATAAGAGATTACATGTATAGGGTCGACAGATCGTAAACTGGTAACATCCGCCAATCAACCTGCGTTTATACGTGCTACACCCTGACCTAGAATTTAAAGATTCGACCACCCTATGACGGACAACTCGCGATGGTATCACGTGCTACGTGCAACTATGAATGGAGCAATGATATCTGGATCAATAAAGAGGGACTTTCGCGAATAACATGAAAGATTTATAACTCGACAATGCCCGGGAATGCTAACGTCCCTGTGCATGTGTGCAGCTCAAAGGGAGCGTTGACTTGTTTACTTTCTAGATTTTCTAGATTTTAGATATGACGATGAATCGTTACAATTAATACGTTTGAGTAGTACCATTCAATATTCGCATCGCATTCGACTAGTTCGACATTCGAACGAATAAAGATTCCATCTAGAGATCTCTTCGTCGAGTCGATCTTTAGCCGGGCCCTCGCGCTTGCAGGAGCTTGCAGATACTGCGTGATCAGTATCTATAAGTTTATAAGCGCGTTATCTGCGCTGATAAACGAGCTGCGCTTTGCGTCGCATCGCCGAGTGTTCCACCCCCGACCCGAGCCAAACCGAGGCGTGTCGAGTTTCACCGAATCGCGTTGCTCCGGAGAGATCCTCGCAAAATTCTCGCGGATTTCCGGGCAGCAAGAACTCGCGGTTAGGAATCGTTATCGTATCTGGTGGTGTTCCGACGATCGGAAATCGATTGGTCACTCGACTTGGCGAGAACCGACGTAATCGGATGCGAATCATGGGGTTCTCGTTCCTCGTACCCTTGCTGGCTCTGTGCTTGATCCAGCCGCTGACGGTTCATTGCGGGGTACGTATCATTGCCAGGCGTATTTCTTTCAAATTGTGTATTCCTCTTCAGGGGTTACAACAGGCCAAGAATCTAAAATACGATAGAATTTTGAAATATCGAAAAATTATAGAGACCATGACAATTTAATTTAATATTCGATAACGAATATTTGAATATTACTCTACGCGCGTTGATAGAAAAAGTATCGAATAATCAAATATACTTTTCAGCCCGCCGCACCGTAGTAACCCCTTAACGATGCTGTCCATTCTTCCGAGTGCGTGGCTGTCTCGTTTCTGAAAAATTACATTTAATATTAGATAACGAATAAAATCGTGGGTTGTGTATTGTTTGTACGGTAGCCGTGGTTACCTTCGAGTAAATCTCGCTTCCAGCGTAGAGAAAATTCGCCATCGATCGAGCTATCGGGATTGATCCGAGTACGATACGAAAACTAACGTGTTGCATAGCGAAGGGGCCGATGTTCGTTCAAGTTCCATCGATTCTCGATTTAATCTAACCTCTGATCTATTCGATTTCAACTAAAACTATACGTTTTTGTAGACACGACCGAGTTTCGTCTCTGACAAGATGATCTCGACCGCGGCGAGTGTTGTGAACGCTTGTCAAACGCAGACAGAAGTAGCGACAGGTACTCGCGCGCTATGATTAGTAATTTTAATCATAAACGAATATCCGTAATCGTCCGTCGCGTTGAAATTTAAAGAAATAGTAATATAATACGTTGTTTCAGTGGACATTGAGGCGGTAAGGAACGGTGTGTGGCCCGAGACACACCAGTTGAAGGTAAATGTATCCTTACATTTCGCGTTTTCTGCGTTTCTATCCAATATAGATAAACTACTGTTTCCGTTTACAGTGTTACATGTACTGCCTCTGGGAACAATTCGGCCTGGTCGACGACAAGAGAGAGCTCAGTTTGAACGGCATGCTCACGTTCTTTCAAAGAATACCAGCGTACAGGGCGGAGGTCCAGACCGCCATCAGCGAATGCAAGGGGTTGGGTAAATATATCGGTATCTACCTTACATTTTTTATTATTTCTCCTTTTCGTTCTCGTCGATCGATCAGGCGTCGTCGAAATTTTCTTCCTTTTCGTTATATTTCTTTGCGTTACGTTTACACCGTCGGTGCACGACGCGTAATGATTTTCCATTGTCGATTACACGCGATCGATCGAATTGAGCATGGTCACTCGATTAATTCGCATCGATGGTTTCTTCAGCGCAAGGCGACAACTGCGAGTACGCGTACGTGTTCAACAAATGCTACGCGTCTCTGTCCCCGCGGGTGAGTGAAATATCCTTGAAAAAAAGAAATACAATGATTCGGATGAGTACGAATGTTTAACAAAGCATCCCTTTTATCGTTTCAGACGTACTACTTGTTTTAATGGGCAGAACGGGAGAAACAAATAAAACGAGATGAAAAAAAAACGACGCACGCAAAGATGGTTCGTCGAACGCCCTGAAACCTGTGTCCAGTAATTTTTCACTTTACCATGTAACGGAACTGTACCTGTTTCGATGTATACGGCCCTTCCCACGAGACGCCAATAAAATAAAACGTCTGAATCACTTGACGTTTAAATTACTGCCAATTTAATCAGTACACCCCCTCTCTGACCATAGAGTAACACGCGTTTCTCGGAAGTACGTTAACAGATTACGTTCCAAGAACTAGTTATCTCTAGAAATGAAATTTTGATGAATTCTTCGTAAAAAAATTGTTCCAATACTTGGCCAATTCGTCCATTACTCCATAGTCCATTGCTCGAATCTGAATAAAGGGTACGAGGAAGGGGGCGATACGAAGCGTTGACGGTTGAGAAATATAGGAAGATTTGATTGTCCGTGTTTCGAGTTGATCGCAACTTCCGACGACGAGGCGCTCCAATTATCAATTGAGGTCGTGTTCGAGCGCGAGATCGCGTTAGAAATAGAGCGAGTAGTCTAACACGTTTTGTTGATTGATTAATCGACGTATTCACACGCGCCTAAACAGCGAAGCCACCGATTACGTTCCTCACACCTCGATTTCGATCGAGAAGTGGGAAGAGGAGAAGCGACATCGGGGAGAGACCAACCTTGAAATATCTCCAACTACCGCTGCTTTAGTTGACCTTTGAACAATACAGAAAGAAATGTTTTTTTAACTATATATAAAGCACAAAAGATATCGAAAAATGTTTTAAATAAAACTTTCCAAATAAAAACCGCTCCTCTCCTATTTCCTGAATAACTTTCGCAATTTAAGCGTATCTCCTGGTATAATCGACGTGTTATCGAACTCTTATCCTTAAAGTTGCATAAACGATCTTCAACCTGCAATTAAGAGACAAATATCTCCACCTTCTAGACCACAGTTTCCAAGAAACTTAAACATGTCCGAGGAGGGATGCCGTAATTAACAAAGTTTCGTTTAGAGCATCAACTGTTGCATTACGGGTAAGCGAGCCGTTTAACATCCTTTCATATAACAGCATCCGCGTACGGATGGTTAATTACACCTTACGTTTACATTGTATCCTTTTAATTGATATTATAGTTATCGTTGACGAACCAAGGTTTCCGAATACGCAATATTTTCTGGAACGCTCTAATATATATACTCGTCGATTGTAAGTTTCGTTGCTAATATTTGTAGCAGCCCTGGTCGAACAAAGGCGATCATGTGCGTTCATTCGACGATTAAAGGATGCGAGATACGGATGCAATTTACTTGTAGACGACACTACCTGCTGGTTACATTCTTGCCAGCCGATTATTATTTCCCATTTGCCTTGAAAATCACACTCGTGTATATGTATATATTCCGCCAATCGGTGGAAGCAGCACAGTCCGTTTGGTGTTTTTATGTGTAAACCTTCCAAAGTTTCTGGCGAAGGAATGACGACTTCGGAATCCGTTCTGATTTTTCTATGCGTCATAACGTCTGCATTTGTCTTTGCGATTGGTGCTGGTTCGGTAAGTACCTCTGTGAGATAGAATACCGATAACCCACTTAATTTCCTTCAAGTTCTTTCAATCTATATATATATATTTTTTTTTTCATGGTAAACTAGGCTAATCCCGAAGACTTCCGGAAAATGACATCAGGCGTAAGGAAGAAATGTATCGCGGAGACCAAAACGACTCTTAGTAAGTAAAGTTTATCGACTGATTGAACGTACGATATATACCCCTTCCATTTTACAGAGGCCATCGAGGACTTTGAATACGGTGTAATGCCCGATGACGACAACCTGAAGTGCTACTTCAAGTGCTCCCTAGAGAAATTCGGCATGGTCGGTTGTTCGTACCCATCCACGCCGTCGTTATTATAACTATCCTGTTTTTTTGTTGAACAGATGGACAAAACTGGTAAGATAAAGTACAATATGTTGAAGAAAGTAATACCAGAAGCTTACAAGGAAGTGGCTTTCGACATGATCGACACCTGCGTTGATCCTCGTACGTACCATCGTGGTAACTTTGCGAGTCTCCATTTTGTAAAATAGATCACGATACGCTTATTCTACTTTTAGTTGGAAAAGATAACTGCGACAAAGTCTTCAATTTCGTGAAGTGCTTGTACAACGAAAATCCCATGGTAAGTTGGGTCGATGATTTTCAATTTTTCCAAGGAAACTGCTTTTCCTCTAGTAAAAGATGTTCTTCTTGTTTCCGTTCCTGCAGGCATTTATCGCTCCATGAAAGTCATCGTCGACGCCTAGGACTGAAAATATGCGTTGAAAATGCAGCACCGTATACAGCGAGCGGAAGGAATGATTCGTCGTAGACGACAGAAGAGTACGACGAAACCTTTAAAACATGTCAACGTATAATTCAGTAACGAATTGAAAACATATATAACGTATAATAAAACGATGGTGACTCGCGAAGGCGTATTCGTTGAAAATACATACATTCCAGTTTATCACATACGACGAACACTTACGTTAAATCCTGTGTGATATTTACAGTGTGAACCTAGCATAGAGTGTCTCCACAAAATTGATTTTTCTTTTACATTTTCCTAGAGTTCGTAGTCTTAGAGGGGTACTTGCTTGTTCGGGGGAAACACGGTTCGATTCGACGAGCTGATTGCAGTATACATGCAAATCAACGAAAAATCCACTTTCTTTTTTTGTTTAAATAGCTAGAGTTCAAAACCATCTTAAAACGAGTGATTCTCGAAGGTGCCGCGACCATGGTAACCGAAAAATATCGATTACGTCTTGCGTGGCTTGGTCTTTCTTTTGTTAATGTTCATTATTTGCTCGACGATAATGTCGTCCGCTCTTGGGTCGATGGGAACCGCCTGTATCGGGGTTCTCGAGCTAGGAGTTGGTTTCGACCGCCTCTCGATCAGCGCGTTCAACCACGTCCACATCTTCTCGCGATTCAGGAACGCAAACGCCACCAACATTATGAAAGGTAATGCGACCACCGAAGTCTGATTCATGTCGCTTTGATCCACCTTTCGTTCGGCGTTGAACGTCAGCTTCACGTACTTGAAGGACGAGTTAGCCTCGAAGTAAACCGGCACGGTCTTGTATTTGTGCATAGACTGGGACAACGACGACTCCAACTGCACGAAGTACTTCTTCCCGTCGGCTTGCAACGGGGGTAGATGGACGAGAAATCCTGCGTTGTAGTTGGTGCCCATCTTGTTCGACTGTTGAGCCTCCAGCTTGGTGGAATGGATGGGGGAATCGGGCATATCCTCCCTGCACAGTTTCACCTTGAGGGTACGATAATGTTCTGGTTGGGCGGATACGACGTGCACGGAGACGTCGGTGCGAGAGATCGGATGGAACGCGACCAACCGAAGACCGTGGATGTCTTTTCCGGTCTTCACTGTTATGGAGTCGGGGCTCGTGCGTTGGATATGCGCGTTCACCTCGGCGTTTGGTTTCAGACGGAACAAGTAAGTACACTGTAAAAAGAAAATAATTTTAACATGTACGAGGGAAAAGGTAAACGATAGAGGAAGGAATTAGACATTGCATACCGTTGGCTGAAGGCCCCTGATTCGAAAATTCCCGTTCTCCTCGGTGGTCGCTTCTTCCTGTAGATTGTTACAGTCGTCTTGGCCTTGGACTTCAACCAGCAACCCAGCCTCGGGTTTTCCATTCAAAGACGTCACCGAACCATACGCGCTGAACGCGACCCTCTTTCCGAATAGATTCACCGTAACGGTCGCGCCTTCTACGACTTTGATCATTTTCGACGGAGGATCGAAACGGTACTCCTTCATCATTGGTCGCAGATAATATTCCCCGGGGGACAGCGAATTGAAGATCAACCTGCCATCCTCGCCTGTTATGCTGTTCCTTCGGTAACTTTGTCCACCGGACAGGGAAAGAAGAACGCCCTATGGAACAAATAAAAGGAGCCTGTAGGTGATCTAACTTATACTTCAGTTTCATTTCGATAACGCACCTGCAGCGAGATATTGTCGGCCTGATCGGAGACCTGCACGATAATTTCAGCCAGCTTGTGAGCTAAGAAGACTCCGTTGGCATCAGGTCCTGTGATGACGAAGCCTTCTTTTTCTGCGGCGACACTTAACAAAGAAACAAAAATTAAAAATACGCAAGTCTGCAAACAGTTTAGGTCTTTCTTTGCATACCTGTAGTCCACTTTCCCATCCAGAGGACCGATATTGTAAGTTCCATCCTTCTGAGTGACCAACGTGTGTATGGGAGAATTCTTGTCGCTTCCGAATATCTGCACGGTGACTCCTTCCAAAGGCGGACTGATCTTGCCAGCAATGATCTGCGCGATACGTAATAAATAAAATTGTTAAGCTGCAACGAATCAATGGCAAACATTTACTCACCTTTCCCAAATCGCCGATAAACGTGGCGATGTCATTTTGACAATCGTTGACTCCCAATACCTTCAACGACGGAGGACTAAATAGAAGGATGTCCGACAAGGGCGTTATCGTATAAATATTATCAGTCTTTGCTTTGAACTCGAAGTCGTACTTGTACAGATTTTCATGCTGGACGGGTTTCAACGGGCCCAGACTGTTAAAAAAATAATTTGTTAAACAGTAATACAATAGCAGTAATACAATAGTGGTTTATATGTTCGTTCACTTACGTGATCACTTCACCGCCATTTTCGATTATCACTTTGACTCCATCCAACGCGGAAGTACTTTGGATGTTCCCTTTATGACTATGTTCAGTTGAATGCAACAAAATGGGAGAAAGGCTGTTAGTATCCCAAGTATGCGACGACCAATCGTACACGTGACAACTTTTCGGCGTAAAGGTGTACGCTCCAGGATTGGTAACGCAATGCTTCGTACTTCCTTTGGTCAAAGTCAAGACGATCTTTTTTGGATTGTTGGCTTCCAAGTACTCCACCGCCGTGTCGTGAGAAGAGATGAATGTAACGGAGAATCCAGTTTGTACAAAAGCTGGTACCTCGGCGCGTTCCGATGTTATCGAGATTCTGTAACTAGGATTCTTCCAGCAGAAAACGTCGTTGTCGATCAGCACTTCATAGTGACCAGGTAACACGTCCGTGAACTGGTACTGACCATCTGCGTGACGAAAAATTACTTCACAGACAAAAAAGAATAGCATCGCGCGAATCGGCAGCGGTACTACCGCGATAACAAAAATGCTTTTGAAAACTACACTCGTTCAGACGCGTTTTTGTTATCGCGGGAATTAGAAAAGTACGTCGATAAATATAGATACGGTACGCGTAGAAAACGCTGAAACCTTACCCTTGGACTGAATCGTCTTTATCGTGATTCCATCGAGCACTTTCAGCGTAACGGATGCCTGACTGCAATCGGTACCTGGCAAACATTTTACCGTACCCGTTAACGTTGCCTTCAATTGCAAGAAGTTGACGTCGAGCACTGGTCGAGACGATACATCGATAGTTTGTTGCAACGGGAAAAATCTGAAAACTGTTTGATTAGGACAGAGGCCAGATAGAGCGCATAAAATAATGATCGACTTACTGTAAGCCCTTATCTCTTTCTTCCGCGCTCACAACTACGGTCAATTGATATCTGTCGGGAGCAAGATAGATGCAAAATTCTCCAGTCTTCGCGTCCGTTTCGATTTCTTTGTTAAACGTAGCGGCCGTATTCTGTACCAAAACCTTACGATAATGCAACGTTCCTTTCGCGGATAGGGTTACCTTTCCACAAACTTTGTACGCCGATGGCACGAGCACTGGAAGTTCTGGGGAGCTAGGGGAGATCTTAACTGTTTTTTCGTTGAACAGTACGTCATCTGTGTCGCAAAAAAATTGAATTATTAATAATGCACTTTCGATTGTAGTTGATATAAAAATAGAGAACTCCTTCCGATCTACGTACCACTTTCAGCTTTCAGAGTATACTGGCCAGCCTTCATGTTATCCAACACATATTTCCCTTTGGCATCTGTCTTCGCGACTTCCTTTTGCGACAGTAGAATTTTTGCCCCCTGCAGAGGCTCCCCATCGATCGAGGTACGAACTACGCCGCTCACTGTAAAACCAGTTACTTTGAATCCTTGACGTAACACGACGCTGTTATGGTTTACTTTGAAGGACAGCTCTGCTGGTTGAACAACGAATTTGGTCTGGGCACCGGCATAGTACGGCACGAGCTTATATTCTCCGGTTGATAAACTTGGGAATACAAATTTCCCGCTTTTGTCAGACACAACTTGACAAAGAGCCTTCTTGGATTGAAGGTCTTTGCTAACGGGCGTCGTCGCGCAATTCTTAGCCACGCCATTCTGCGAATGAACGCGGTTACGGTGAGATTATCTTTCTACAGTTTCGAATTTGTACGAACATAAAAAAGTAGAAAAGAGAAGATTCTTACTCCAAAGAGAACAAAGGTTACACCGTTAACGGGTTCTTCTTCGCTGGTAACGCGACCGCTAGCGTCGTATCCAGAGACTACCAAGCTACCATCTGGAAGTTCTGTATTGCCTTCTTTTACTGTTACTTTGACGGTATCCTTCTCCATCATCCATCTGAAAATGATGAAAGAATGTATATGCTGCTGTAATTAAGTCGTGCATATTGTAAGACTCACGAGGGATGTGAAGCGACGAGTATGTATCGACCAGGCTGTATGGGTGTAAAGTAAAATGTGCCACCTTCTGCTGTGACTGTTGTTCCAACAGGAACTTTTTCATTGCCTTCATTGTATAGCGTAACTGTAACTCCTTTGGGGCCAGAATCTGACCCTAAACTGATAACCTAAAATGGATTTAGTCTCTTGTGATATATGTAATTGATATTATTGTTTTGTTAAATGAATATTTCTATGATGTATATACTTGGATAAGGCTGCTGTAACTTACCCTGCCTGTGATACCAAAACCTTTGAAGGTAAAGTTGATGTCTTGGCCTTGACTACAGGCATCGGTCACTCCATCCACATTCAATAAAACTTCCGTGGGCTCGAAGCTCCAACCTCTAGGTGGATCCACCTAATACATTCGAATATATATGTTAAAGCTACAATATATATACACAGCTCGAGGAATTAAACAGCTCATATTTTCGCTCATTAACGCATCGATAATATAATTATCATTGTGTCATTCCACATTACCTTCAATACGTATTCCCCTTTGTCGTACAATGGAAGAAAGTAGTATCCGCTATTAGGAGCACATTCCGTGTTATCCTTAAGGCTACCAGCCTTCGTATACCTAAATTGAACAAAAGTTTAAGTCATTATTAAACGATTTTATTTTTCCACGTAAACACGAGTCGCAAACAGTTCGACATCGAGGTACTCACAAATTTATTTGAACTTTCGCGAAGTCGATGTCGGCATGACTTTTCAAAAATCCTCCGCAACCTAAAATGTCTTCCGCGTTACAACGGACCGCAAATATGTACAAATGGAGTAAATAAATACTAATTATTCGTTTCATACTCGCTAGCCTTGCTAAATTACTAAACATTGTTACATCTACCGAGTAACGAGGGTAACGAGTAACGCAAGACCACCTTGCAGTTCACGTCACAGCGTGACGCGATTGCAGCGACACAAGAAACATTTTCCCGCCATAGCCTGAATAATGTTAATGAAAACGATGTTGATTTTAATAGATAGGTAGAAAATATGATAATGAGAAAATTTGTAGCCTCTATAGGCCTCTTTAGGTACAAAATAGCATCGTTTCAAGTTGTCTCTGTACTACTTTTTTACTGTTTTTTACTGGTCTGCTTCTCCATTTTTAAATGTCTTCTACGTTATCACTAATCATTGAACGAAGGTGGCAACCATGATTCGATGCACTGTATTCTGCTGTGTTCCCCAAGAATTAATGGAGGATTTGAAAAGTCAATAACCTCGAGTCGAGTTGTAAATAATTAAAGTCATAGTAGCATAAAATACGAATAGTTGTCGAATAAAAGTGAAAGGAAAGTTTTGACGTCATGGTGAAAATAGCGTTGAAAGTGAACGCCACTCTGGAAAACATAGAGGAGCTGAGACCCTCTGGACATCAGTTTAGATGGTACCTAAAGTTTACCTGCTCCAGTTGCGGTGAGGTATCCGAAAAATGGAATTATGCATCCCTGAGCGAGTTCACTCCAGCTCTGAGAGGAAACGCGGTAACCCACTTCATGAGCAAATGCAAGCTCTGTTCTCGCGAGAATTCTATGTCTATTTTGGAAGATTCTTTAAAGCCTTACGTCGCGGACAATCAAGAAAAGTTTCAAACGATAGTGGTATTTGATTGTCGAGGTCTGGAACCCATCGATTTCTCGCCAAGAGAGGGATGGATTGCCAAAGCTGCAAATGGTGGAAAGGAATTCACAGAGGTGGATCTATCGGAAGGAGAATGGGCTGATTATTGCGATAAGATCAAAGAACCTGTAGGGATCTATGATATCGAGCACAGGTTTGAGAGAGTTAAGTAAATGGTTTGTCGCTGAATCACAGACATGCATTGTTTACGAGGTTGTTATGGTTTATCTGTTATTCTATAAGATAATCATATTATTTGTCCATGCCGTGAGATATTGTATTAAAATATGGACATGGATTCGAGATGTATTTTTACTACGTAAAGTTCATTTCTCTTCTTTGTTGATACTCTATGCATATATTTTTATAGACACTTTAATTCACATTCTGTATACTTGCTATTTAGCTGTACGAGCTTATAAGCATCGGAAAGTGCACCCACCTATTCGATATGTATAATTTTGTAGTTTAGTCTGCAGGATCGTGGTTTCTTAAATGAAAAGAAAATATCAGAGACAGTTTTCCATTCACGCGTACGCATGTAAGATGCTCGTGACAAAATCGCTATGTTGTAAGTTAATTTAATTTAGTTTGTATTACATAGATCCAAAGAAAATAAACATACCAGACTACAAGGACAATCCCTAGGTAATAAGTGAACGAATAAACGCACGCTTCCAACGACGTAATATAATTTATTCATAATCATATAAAAAAAGTCCATTTACTTTCGTAAATGGTTTAGTACACGGAAAATTTGCAACAATAATTTCGCGTTACTTCTAAATCCATTTCAAATTGCCGATCGTACCCTGCACAATTAACCAGATGACTAGCACATTGCTCCACGGCAGGGAAGAAAAGTTGAAATTTTTAATTCGTTAACCATTCACGAGTCATCCAAGACTCGGGACAAGGCGTTTTATAGTCTGACTACACAACCTTGTCCTTTCGTCAAACACCTTCGGAATGTCTCGATATACTTTAATTGGCTAAAATAATTAAAACCGCAATAATCATCGTCTCGTTTGCTTACGATAATAAAAATTAGATCTTTCTTCGATTAAAAACTAAGTATGTACACGTATCGAGTATAAAAGTTCTGAATAAATTCACCTGAGCCGCGCCACCCGTGAAACGGAAGACGTTTCGCCCACGCGCGCGCGCGTTTTGTGGCAATATAACTCTAAACTGGCTGAAGAAGTTGCAATCACAAGTTCCAACGAAACGTGGAAATAAATCACAAAATGGGGGACGATTCAGAGAAACGATTTTACGAAACTGTTTTAAGTCGATAATCGGCTAATCTAGCGTTACTAATATCCACTACCACTATTGTTTTCTAATATTTCCGTTACTATTGGCCTCTAAACATCTAACACAAATAAATATCGTGTGCGCATTACGATTCGTCGTTCCCGGGGAACGTTTTAACGTATAAATCACATGTAAAAGAAATCATCACCGGACACACGAGTCTAACGATAATAATAGTCGATAACGCTATCAGTCTATTCTCGCAAAAATATCACTGCGACTGAAAGTACTTCGTCTACGTCGTCAGAGTCGAAGGGTGTCCTGTCATCGATTCAAGTTAAACTTTACAAGCATCCAAATAATACGGATAAACTCTGAACGTTAAAGAAAAAGTAGCTTCTCTCTTTTCTATAGCTGGCAAAGTAGTGACTGCTAAAGAGTAACTACTTACGGCTAACAAATTTAAACGTATTAGAAATGTTGTATAGAACATGTCCCAGTCCTAGCTAGAATCGACTCTGAACGAGCATGCGAGATTGGTAAATTATTCGACTCAACGGTACATATTATTGTTTTTCTACGAAACTCAGAAAGTAACTCTAACGATAGTTCACTAATATTACGAATGCGTATTTAGCGTCTTAGATCAACTAAATGGTTCTACACTACCGTACTAGACTATATGTCATCTTTGGTATACTAACGGGAGATGATCGTTCCGCCGGCAGAACCGACGACAACTTCGCCTTCTAGTTCGTCACTTTAATTCTTCATATTCGGAAGTATGAATTACGTAGAAATAGGAACATTACGAGTAATATGTGTGAGTGTGTGTTGTGCCAGTCGTCGCGCGGCGTGTATTCTTGATGCAAACAATGCAGCAAGCTCGCAACGACGAAGAACGCAAATTACATACGGGAGCGATCGTATCCTACGATAGAGGTCTTGTCAACGGAAACTGTCGGCGATTCCGAGTAAAACTTTGTCGCCGCCACGAATACTACGTTCCGTTTCGGACCGCGAACGATCGCCTCTACGGAAGAAAAATATCGGTGTAGCAATTACTGTGCGATGGAAGAAATTTATGAGTTAGCAGTTGGCCGTATTCACTTGCTGACAAATTAACATTCCCCAAACTATACGTTTCACGGATGCACCCGCAAAAACGTTCGTCAACATTACTCGCCAACGTATCGGCGACGATAAGGACAAATTTTGTGTAGTAATGTACGCTTGCTAATCGCACTATTAGTATACTCTTAGTATTCTCTACGTTCTTCGTATTCCGCTAGTAATAGGTTCGTGCAAATTCATAACGGTTCCATAAACTTTGTCGTCTGGTGTATTTGTTTACGCACTTTTTAAAACGAGTTTAACGAGAAATACCTACGAATAGGCCCATTACATCTCTCGACTCGAATAGGTTTGAAACTTCGCAGAGGAGTTGCTTGCTCTATAGTTGCGAAAGAACTAGTGAACGAAAGAATGAATCGCGGCGGAAATGTATACATAGCTCGACAAACTTGGAAAAAATTTGTTATCGAGCAAATAAATAAAATTAGAGTTAGAATAATATACGAATATTCGAATGTGGAAAAATTTGACTAGCCCCTATTCCGTAACTATCGACGAACGTTTAGTAAACACGATGATACTCTTATTATTCTCATCCTTGCTACGCTCAGACCACTCTCTCGGGGATCTTCTCTAAATTCGTCGACCTATACTCGATCCTAGCGTGGTGTCCATGCGTCTTGGAATCACGATCAAGCATGGCAAGACCAAATCGAAAGGATTATCGTTCTTTAGCATTCTCGCGCCCACACCCCGCCTCTTCATCCTTGAACGCATTTTTATGAAGCAGCGTCAACATCGAACGCGTCGAGGACGCGAGCACGAGCGAGCAACATGATTTTCGTAACACATTATTATTTCTGCGCGTCGAACGACGAACACGAGAACAATGCCCAGAAAATATGTAACATTCTTAATTTTGATTCTGTTACCGTGTAGACAGGCAGAAAAATATATGGATACCCTTTAATCTGGGCTTAGGTAGAAATTCAGCTACGATGTACAACGTTAACTCCAATGTCTCGGAGTTCGAGATCGTTGCGCGATATTGGGGCGACCCAGAAAATATTGCGCATTTTCGTCACGTTTGAAATATGATGCGTTGTTACGGTTATCATTTAACAAGTTAGGGATTCGAAAGGCACAATATGTTCTATGCCACCTTAATATAGCGCGTATAAAGAAGGAAAACGTGTCATCGCTACGTCGTTCCCGTGGACTCGACCGTAATGGTCGACCCTGAACGACTCCACTTCTTCGCCTCCTCATTTCATGGCAACTGGTCATTTAATACCGGTTCCAAGCAGGTCTGTTTCAAAGTCGCCGACTGATCCTCGAGGCTTCGTTTCAAGCCCTCTATAGTCTGCATCAGCCTCTGCCTCCGCAACTGTGACAACTGATGTTGAAACATCTGCGAATCCTGAACGTTCGCGTTCGCATTCGCTTCGGCGGCCAATCGTTCTCGACGAAGCTGAGCCACCTTCTCCTTCAGAGATCTCCTCGAGTCGTCTGCGTTTGCAAAACAATGGTTAGTACTTTATAACATACCTGACAATTTTCGCCTTCGTGTTTCGCATCGTGAACATGGCTCAAGGACAATTCCTACAGGTCCTCGCGGCACCAGTCGCGGATCTTACCAGTGTCATCGGTAGCGGTATCTCCGTCAGAGTTTCTCAAGGTACCGGTCTCCCCTAACGTTTTCTGTATTCTACCGTAGGTTGCGCTCCCCGCGTACACTTTCCTTTTCACTGGCTCGCTTTGCGGGCAGTAGGATGAACTCTCTTTTATGGGGCCCATGTCGACAGACCTGCGAAAATAGAAACGTATAAATTTGTCGCGAAATCGTAGGGACGCGGTGGTGTCTTTTTCCTTCGTACGCTAACCTAAAAGTCATCAATGGAGCCCTTCTTCTAACGTCGCATCTTTCCTCGGAGTCGGACGAACTGGACGTTACGCCCTCCTCCTTCGTCGCCGATCTAGACAATCGAACGTCTTTCTTGCTCCCAACGAATGTATCCCTAGACGGTAAAATGACGTGTGGTCTAGTCTGAAAAGAAGTTGGAGACTGCGGTATAAGGTCCTCCGGGTCTATAAAGGGTCGAGGGATGCCGTTACAATTTAGGGACACCGCTCGAGACCCGTTGCAATAGTCGTTGATCTCTTGCTCGCCAGTTATCAAACGAGGAGACCGTATCATACTTCTACACGGGGAATGCTGAACGGGTGGTGTCCTTCTAGCCGCAACGGGAGACACGACGGTCGAGTATTTGATCGGTGGTTCTTGCCTGCAACAGTTTTCCCTCTCTATAAATCGACGGATCGGAGAACAAGGTTGCATGAACTGTCTCTTAGGACTGGTGTGGTCTAGGTCTCTGATGCTGCCGCTCTGTAACTCCGGTTGAGAGTTTCTGCTTTTGGAGAGGGCTAGTTCGATGTTCAGCTCGGTGTTCTTGATGAGCTCGACTCGTTTGTTCGCCAGGCCGTTATGGAATTTGCGCGACGGCGATGGCACGATCGGTATACTGTTTTGACTCTTCTGCATGTTCACCAAGATGTTCTCCGCCTCGAGTATGAGTTCGCGGTACTTTTTGTCCGCTTCTTTGTCCGCCTCGATCAAAGCGATCTCTGACGCGAACGTGGTCATGTAGGCGTTGCCTGTTATCCGCCGCCTAACGATGTTGCCGTTCACGTAGCTTACCTTTAAGGTGAAAGACGAAAGAAATGTTGCACCATAAATATAAAAATGTTCTATAATAAATTCGTTTACGGTTGCTCACCGAATTGGATCGTCTCTTGACTATCTCGCTGTCGACGATGGTGGTCGATGGAACGGCTGGCCTGTCGTCCATCAGCCTCATCGGCGACAGATTCTTGTTGACGTCGTGTTTTCTTCGACGCAGACATATGGGAGTGCCACCTACGCTTCTGCTACCCTGATTGAAGCCAGAATTCTTCAGCAGCATTCTTTCTACCAGTACGCGATTCAGATTCGCCGTTTCGTCATCGCACCTCTCCAACGTCGATTTGCAACGTTGAGAGATCTTCTTCTTCCGTTTCTCGCTTTGCTGCTTCTCGTCCGGCTTCTTGTGTCGGCTGCTCTGCCTCTTAGCGTTGGCGTTCTTCACGCTGGCCGTTCTGCGAACAGATACGAATGCGGGTCGAAACAGTCATAGATCCTTTGCAAACCTGGGACATTTTCTAAACAACGTTTTACAAGTGTTCGTATGAACTCTTTTCCTACAAATGCACCGCCAACAGAAGTCGGATCTGCTCTTTTATTCGGATCAACATTGTACAGAATCAAGCTAGCTCATAGCGACCCCGTTAACAGAATCTGCAATCTAGCAAACAGTATTAGTCAAAGTGTGGACTTTTTCTCGAGTTCGGTATCGTTTAATTTGTACTACAGGGGCCTATACCGTTCGCAAATGAAACAAATGAATAGACATCAGGGAATCTTCGTCGAGTGTACCTCTGAAGGATCGTCGCGTCGTCCTTGATCCTGCGCTTCACCAACGACTCCCTCAGCTTGCTACTACGTCGCGCCAATTCACCGGTGAACGCGAAGTAGGTGCAGTGGCCGGTGTTCGGGAACCGTTCTGGACAATCCAGGTTGTCCAGGCCCAGAAACGAGCCGTTGTCGATGTAATCGAACTCGTCGTTCTCCAACGGATCGTTCTCGTCGCCTACGTCCCGACCTGCGTCCACGTCGGACAAAGAGTCTATGTAATCCTCGCAGTCGGTCGGGTCGCTGTCGGACAGAATGTCCGTTTCCTTCTCGTACACGTAACTCTCGTCGAACTTGCCCATCATCTCGTTCAGAGTGATGTCGTCCTCGGATGATCTGACGCTTCGTGTCACGGACGACCCGGAAGACCCGTTGCAGTTCCCGTTACCGTTGTCGTTGCCGTTGCTGCAACCGCTTCCTCCGCTGCTTCTGCTGTCGCTGCTGCTGCGACTGCGACTGCTGCTGCTACTGCTGCTGCTACTGCTGCTGCTGCTGCTACGCCGATGCACGGACAAGGCCATCTTGGGTCGAATCTCCAAGCCTGAGGCAATTCTCCAATTCTGGTTCACTCTGTGCGAAGTAACTTCGTTAGAGGAGCCATACACGTCTTTATTTTAAACGTTTCAAAGGATTCGCTTACCGTAAGAGTAACCATAACAAAATTTATTAAGGGGACAGAGACATGGGATATAACGTGGTTTCATTTAAAATTAAGGTGCGTAGGTTAATGAGACGCAATGGCATTTGATGGAAGCCTTTGAAAATGACGAGCTCGAGAAAACGTCGATGTAGTCACACGAATGTTCGCAAAATTGCATATTCCAGAGCAGATATTAATTATCATCCTAATGTAACGATCTAGGTGATAAGATAGGGCACTCTGTCGTTGATACAGTACGGTATATCGGCAACTACTTGTATGTACTTATCGACAGAGCGTGCTACGTTACCGATCGTTACCTTCGAGACAAAAACATTTAAATCTTCTTGGAAAAAAAATTGGATCTTCTTCTATTAATCAACCAATGGCAATTTCTAATCGTGAAAATGGTACTGACGGGCTTCTTCCCGCGCTGAGGCTTTCTTGTTTGCATTCCCTTTTGGCACGTGCCTCTCGCGTGTAGTTCACGTTGACATCGCTAGCGCTGCCGGAGGATTCCGTCAGCTTGAGACCCGAGCTGCTGCTGGTCTCGTCCAAGTTGAGTCTCGACTTGACGCCTGCCGTACTAGACCCGGACGAGTTAGCGGACAGCCACGGATTGGTCCTGATGCGCGAACGTTCTCTGGGCGACTGCACCGGGGGCGACACCAACGGGGGAGGTATCGACGAGGGCACGACCAGGTTAGTCCGTGACGAATCGGCGGAAAACGACTCCGTTCGCCGGTGGTATCTGTCCTCCTGTGTCTGCGCTTGACAGTGCGCTCGCTGAGGGAACTCCTGACCTCGCAGGCGTTCACTGATCTGTTTAACGGAGAACTGGTTTAATAGGGTTAAATTCAAGTTCAGTTTGTTTGACAAGATTTAAGTCTGTTAATACTTTCGCTGCGGATGACGCACGTGTGCGTTCAACTGAAAATATATGGTTGTTTTTATTATTTATCAGTTTTCATCTTTTTTGTTCGGCAATCATATTATATATAAAATAAGTTACCACAAATATATGTTTTTCAAAATAATCATATTAGATTGATGATCACATTTGTAAGAAATTTTCATTAAAACAAATATCATAATTGCAGCTCCCAGCGAACGGCTACTTATTTTCGTCCGCAGCGAAAGTGTTAACCGAATGTGTCTTAACACGTTTAACGTTGTAATTATATAGATAAAGAAATAAACTTGTTTTAACGTACGCCTTGCAATTTTTCAATAGTAAAAAAACCGTAAGTATCAAGAACAGGGTACAGATTTTAGTATGCGTTAGACATTAAAGCAAGAGACTTAATACTTTAAGAATGTGGTCAACATGCGGTTGAACATGATGAAGTAAACAACCGTTACTTCCTGAGAACTCGAATTCCCAAAAATATCAGGTGCTTTATTGAAGCAGCAATAAAGTGACCGGGAGTAAAACCTCGGACCTCGAAGGCACAGTCCTCCATCTGTTAAGTACTCTGCCTGATATTTTTCGGCGGTTCGACAGGCAAGACAAAATCCTGGAACATTACGTGTATTACAAACTTATTTTCCTTAAATATATACAGGGTGAGTCCGAAGAAACAGAATACCTAAATATCTCCGTTACATTTTGTTGTACAAAAAAACTTCTTAGGACAAAGTTACACTATTTGAAGGGCCACATGTAACGGTGTAAGGGAAACAATTTTCAAGGTCTTTTTTTTAGGTCTTAGTTAGCATAACGTTATAGCTGACAAAATAACGAATTCATCCATGTACTACAATATCACCTACAAACGATCTTCAACCCAGAAAAATGGAATAAATAAAATTCAACGTGTAAGACTCATTTCCTTTATTCCTGTTACGCAAAATATTCAAAAATATTCCCTTTATCTGCTATACATTTATTTAGCCGTGAAGTTACAGAACGTACTGCTGTGTAATTCATTTCTGAGGGAAAACTTTCTCCATAAATGAAAATCATATCAATTTTATCATCTTTCGGGTAACGCATCGTGAAACGTACATCGATAAACTGATGGATTGGAAATCTTAGGAAACATTAGAATTAGAAATCAGAGAGCAAGAACGTCCTCAGACCGATCAGCAGTTGTAAACACGAATATGTACAAACACATAGATAAAGGTATATCATAAATGTCTTCCTGTCAACACCGAATCTGTTATTATGTCGCGTATTGCGATACATTTGAATGTATAGCGGCTCAAGTTAATATTGATTATGAATATTCAAAATATTTGGAACATCTTGCGTAACAGGAATAAACCAAATGAACCTTACACGTTGAATTTTATTTATTCCATTTTTCTGAGTTGAAGATCGTTTGTAGGTGATATTGTAGTACATGGATGAACTCGTTATTTTGTCAGCTACAACATTACGTTAACGAAAATATATCATTCCGTTTAAAAAAACATCGATGACCTTGCAAATTTGTTCCCTTAGACCCTTTAGGGCCTATTACGTATGGCCCTTCAAATAGTGTAACTTTGTCCTAAGGAGTTTTTTTGTACAACGAAATGTAACGGAGATATTTAGGTGTTCCGTTTCTTCGGACTCACCCTGTATTTAGTTACGTTTTTATTAAAGTTGCTTCGTTAAAGATATAACTCCACCCGAATATTTATAACTAAAATTTGTCTTCTGACAAGTAACGACCTAAATGAAAAGTGTAAAACGTTCGTCTACGACTAAATTTGAACGTGCCTTCCTCGGAGTACAGGTTCCGACGTCCCTCGGCTGTTCGTTGTTCCTGGTCATGTTCGCGAGGGCAGCGGCGGCTTCGAGGTTTCTATGTCCCACGAGCAGGCCGGAGGCAGCTGGGAGATCAGGACCGTCGGTCGGCCTCTTTAGTCTCCCGTTGCTCTGGAAGTAGTGCGTGCCGGTTCTGATGTTTATGTAATATTCCGGCGGAAAGCTCGCCCCAGGGGAGGTGCCGTCGGTCGAGTATCCGGTGCTGTAGGCGCTCTCCGGCGAGGAAAGGTTCACGCTGCCTGTGCCAGCGGACGTGCCAGAGGAGGCGGACGTCGTCGCGGTCGAAGACGCGATTCCACCGTAGCTACCTCCTCCGTGCAACCGAATTCCATCCACGTTCTTCGACGGCGAGACTGCGGGGTGTACCTGCGGACGGTCGTTATTATTAGCACTCGTCGTTCAAGTACGTAGTTATATAGGTACGATCTAGAATTATTGAGAAGTCTATTGTAGATTTTTATTGCTAAAGACGGTTAAAACTTTACTTTGGCGGACGAGGAGTCTCGAGTTGCTTGGAGAAACACGAACATTTCGTCGGATACATTTAGCATTCAACGACCTCCAACTACTATGTATTCCGTAATTATGCGCTAACTAGAGGCTACGCTGGAGTACTTGAGAGAATTCCGCGACGAGTGGAGTACAAATTGGTAGGTACATCTGAATAGTTGCCGTAGTACGTTTTAGAGAATCTTGATGGGAAGGGTGTTTCGACGAGGTAGGTTCGATGGAGTTCGAGCCTCGTGGCGGAAAGGTAAGTAGCCGCGGGAGTGGGAAGAGATAAAAGGTGGAAGAGGTCGGGCCAGTGTCGCCTAATTGGATAGCCGCGGATGGCCTGGTAGAGGAAAACGAGCCAGCTCGAGCGAAGAAAACTCGAGGAGGAAGACGCGGTCGGGCTCTTTCAGCTCCTGCAAGACAACGAAGCCAATTCTCCTGGGCTCCGTGCCTGCTCCTCTCTCTCCCTCTCGCTCTCGAAAACTCCCTCCGTCCTCGTCAGCCATATCCGCATCGAAGAGGGCGGAAAGCGTCTCCGAGAAAGTGCCGACGCAACCCCGTCGGACGCTACCGGAAACGTAACGAGCGCACATATCGAGGAAACGCCTCGTTTTCGAATTTTTCTAGTTCGACGAGCCTTCTACCCTTGCGCTGCAATTTCGAGGGTGGCGAATCTTGCGCGCGTTGGATTTCTTCTGCATATCTATGGAACGTGGTAGAGGGTAGGGATAGGGGGGAGTCGCGAAAATAGATTGTTCGATAAACTACTGGTACCGTATATTGGTCTAAAGTTGGCGCGGCAACGACAAACTGAAGGTGAGGGAAGCAAAGGCCTCCTTTCTTTCGACACTCACAGTGCATAATCGTAGCTAATATATCTGTCGCAGGGAAATGATAAAAATGGAGATTAGATCAAAAAGGTGGATTCGAAATAAGACTAGATTAAAAGATACAAGATTCTGGGATAACATCTCGTGAGGTACGTCTAAGATCACGTGAAGGTAAAGTAATTATACCGATTTAACGTATGTGCGGTAAATCTAGGATCGAGTTGTGTAATATTTCGTCCGATTGGGTTAGGTTGGTGTCTAGTTGTAAAGGAGAGTGGTAACGAACCAAACACAAAGCTGTGCAAGTTCTTATTTTAACATCTTCTGTGAATTGATCATCTACCTTAGGGATTTGATTAAATCTCCATTTTTATCATCTCTCTGCGACATATCCACGGTACGGAAATATATTTCCCTCCCTTTCTAAGCGTACTCCGAATAATATGGGCCATGCGGCAAATTGATCACACCTCGGCCAATAGGAAGGTGAAATTGAAATAAATGATAATAATTGATTTTGCTATTGGCAGAGCCGATCAGTTCGACGCATGCGAGTATCGCTCGTAATACATTTAGAAAGAGAGGAAGATCCCGAACCGTTGTGCTAAAACGGATCCTCTCTCTCTCTCTCTTGTACTCCATATACATCTTTCTTGTCTCCATATACGTGTAAAGAAAATATATTTCTTCGTTTAAATTTGGTGGTATGACGTCGGGCCCAGAAAGATCTATACGATAGGGGGGTAGGAAGAAATAGGAATGAGATTTCGAGAAGGTGACCACGCGTAGAGAGCAGGTTAGAAAGACAAGGGAGAATAAAAGAGACAGAGTAAGAAAAGTGAGAAGTATAAGATTCGTGAAAGGGAAATTGACGGTTGGAAGAAACTTAAATGTCGTTTCTCTTTTGTCAGGTAAATAACACCACAAGTGTAAATAATGTAAATTTTGTAAATAGCTACAGTGGGTGTAGAAAGTATTCGTACACCGATCAATTTCAAAAAAAAAACCTGTGTCAAATTGTAATTTATTAACTTATTTTTTTATGAACAATGACATTCTACATATTCTCGGAAACGTCTAAAATAGATAGATTACAAAAACAAAAAATATCTATTTATGTAAGTTGCGAAATTGACAAGAAAAAAACAATTAATCGATAGAAATGTTGAAGGAATAAGTATTCGGACAACTGTTTAAAAGTACTTTACTGGAAAATTGATGTTTCCTAATTCGCACGGAGCACTAAACTAACGTGTTTATGTTACAAACTCTGCTGTAAATGGTTCGTCATAAGAATCGTACAAATAGTTATTGTTTCTATACTTTCACCCACTTTTCGCGTCTCTTTGTTGATTTCACAAATTATATTAACTAGTAAATGTTGTCTGGACTATATCTATCATAGAGACTTCCGAGAATATGTAAAATATCGTTGATTAGAAAAAAAGAAAAAGAGAAAAGTTTTTTTTGGAAATTGATCGGTGTACAAATACATTCTACACCCACTGTATGTCATAATAAATTTGAAACTCTTGACAGAGCAACGGACGGTGATTTTTTCTTCTGAAAAAAAGAGTATCCCTATAAGTTTTGATAGAATCTTACATACATAGTAGTATTACTAGACTGCGGATCTTGATGCATTTATAGAAAATTTGAACGTGGAAGAAACTACAAAATGCAAACAATATGCAAGAATATAAAACAGACCGAGAGTAAAGTTCACGTTATAACATTTGCAGAATAAAATAAATTCCTATTTAGGTTCAATTTTTATAGGAACGTTCGCGAATATTTTACTTTGCATAGATCCGCAGTCTAACTACGAAATAAAGGGTTAAGGTGTCGCCGTAACGTGGCAGCGAAACGAATTGTCAACTCCTGAGGAACGGAACTCTACTCACTTGATGCAGGGTGGGTGATCTGTTGGCGCTGTGATTCCTGGGCGAGTTGCAGTTCGAGTCGAACCCCTTCTCCCCCTTCTTCCTTTCCTTCTTCTTTTTCGATCGCACGATATGCGCCTCCATCCACGTGCGCAATTTCGTCCCGAACATGTTGCACGCGATTCGGCCAATCGAAGCTCCTACAGATCCTTTGCTTCCTCGGCCCACTGCGACGACTTAACCCCTTCGGCTACTTCGATCACGCCCCTCGTCGACGAGCTATCATCCGCGACACTTAGATATCAGGGCTTTTCGCAGCTCTATCGCCTCGCGAACGCGTCTTGGCTCGCGAGTTCTTCTACGTTATAGACTTCCGGTCCATTAGCGCGGGAAACCAACGCGTCGCTTCGCTTCGCGCCATTCCTCGTCGCCTCGAGGCAACGGATCTGAAACAAAGAGAACACGTTCGGTTGGTTAATTAGGGCATCGCTGAATTATATCGAACGTCGGATCGGGTACTTCACGAGCGGTCGAAATTTCGAGTTCTGAGATGGTTGAATAAATAACAAACATAAGGCGCAGAATAGGGTTATTAATTTCAAGTTAGTTAAGTAAGTTAGTATGTAAGATATCGAGTATAGCGGCACGAGTGAGGATGTAAATGGTATAGTGGATTGTAATCCAAGTCCATTTCGTGGCTTAAAAGCTGGAATAAAAACTATTCCTATCTATAAGGCGTAGAATCCTGTAAGCTACTGTACCACGGTCGAGATAGAGACTTCGAGGAGCACATGTTGATGCATTACGACGGCTACGATAAACTGAAAGATCGTCAGTAAGGATGAAGTGTCGGAACGTGCGAACAATAACTGTAATATAAGGCGTAGATTCGCCTTGAATTCTGTGTAAACAGATAATTAAATTTGTAACATTTCATAGTTGGTCGTCGTAGCGAAAACGCGATTCGTCTCTTAACCGTTTTACGTCCCAGCGTGACTCACGCTCGCCTATATTTGGAGGCAATTTTTCCGCTTCTTCGGCCATGACGCGTCGCACAGTGCGGACAAATAGCAAAATTGTGGACAAAAATCAAAATTTCATTACTAACATAAATTGCTATTTATTCACAAAAAAAAAAAATTAAAATTAATCATAAACATTAATAAAATCGCAACAAAATTAACAAATTTAACAAAAAATTAACAAACCCCGATTTTGATGAATTTTGATGAAACTTTGTATACTTGTTTGTGGGACCTTCTTATGAATTACACCATCCTCAGTACGTGCGAATTTTGCGTTTGAGGGAGAAATGAACCCTTTTATCCGAGCCGCCCCTTTTACTTTTGCTAGGAAACGATTAGAGATTTCAAAAAAAATGTTCAAGCAAACATTACACTGTTTTTAGAGGCCTATAAACCAATACCAACAAATTTACAATAAAAGCAAATTTTTTTTTTTTAATTACAACCACCCTCCCCCCTCGAAATTTGTGAAAATTTTGATTTATTTCTGGATCAGTAACAGCGTTTTTTTTATTCTGAAATGTGTGTATGAGTTTATGATTATCATACAGAAAAATGATGTAATATTGTAAAATTGTCGCTTTAATAGACTATATTTCGAATTCTTTAGGAATTTTTTTCTCATAAATAATAGAAGTTGCACCTATATATTATTTAATACACTATGCTTCGTTTTGGCCGAGGATGTGAGAAATAATTTTTATAGAAATCCATAAATCAATTAAATCGGAATTTTTAACTTCCAATTGCGACCCTACACCAACAGTACGGTCCCTTATTAAAAATTACGTAAAACCGAACGTTGCAAGTATTTCCAAAAAAAACTTGCAAGTTTCTTAAAATATAACAAATAATCTATCGAAATATGTTGAGAACTCGGAATATTCTTTGCCGTTTTGTCTGTATGTTTGTTTAAAGATAAAGATTGACGGATACAAATGATAGATACACGATTATTTATAACAATATCCACGCTGACACGCATTTTCTACGATAGAAATCTGCCTCACATTTCTACATTTCACATTGCCTCATATACTAATATTGAATTTTGTCCACTTATTTCCGCACTGTGCGTCGCCGAGAATCGTCCTGGAAAGCTGACTGATACCGAGGAGGAACGCGCTCGAAAATAGTCCACCCCATCCCCTGATTCACGGTAATCACTTTCCCTCGTCACAGGGATAGCTGGTATGAAACCTGTGGTTTCACCTCCAGTGATTTTTCGAGGCGACGATTTCTCGAGAAATTTAGCCTCCATTTTTCCGATAGGTTCGTCCCGCGCGGGCCAATGAGGAATCGGCTGGAATCGGCCCGACCCTCGGGTCTCCCGAGACCGATTCGAGCCGTCACCGGTGAAAATGTACGACGACGCGTGGCGGCGTTCGAGGGCGGCTCGTAACGAGTAGAGTGCCTCTAGAGAGTAGAGCTCCGCGGCTTAACCCCTTCGCTGCCGACGGAGCTCAGCCGAAAAGACCTCGTCGAGCCGCTACATGAGCCATAAGATAGCAACTTGTTCCTAACTTACGTTAAACCACATTCTCGAGCAATTTCGCGAGCACCTCTGCGCTTTGTTCGAGTAGATTGTGTTCGGGGGTGGCGTGTATGGCGCAGCTTCGATAATTGCACGAGGGTCTCGATAATTGCCCGTCGAAAAGGAGAGTCATCCGACTACTAATCCGACTACTATCCGACTACTATTCGACTAATAAAACTAAAACTTTAAATCAGTAAATTTTGTATTTTATTATTTAGTAGCAGAATAGAAAACTTGTCTTACTCGAGAGCCTGAGAGAACCCTTCCTGTAGTGCACCGTACACTTGGACCGTATTAATGGGATTCCATTGTCTGTGGCGGGATCATGTGCGACGGTACGATCCGTTGTACGACGCGTTCTACAACGCGTTGTACAACACGTCGTACGACCGGCCGCTTAGTCTTGAGCAGCTCCTCGTAGAGAACAAATCTCAGTTACTCGTGACATTTTAGAAAATAAGACTAAAACTTTAGATCAGTAAATTTAGTATTTGATTATTTAATAGCAGAACAGAACTTGTCTTAAATGACCAATCCCACACCCTAGGATTCGTGTTGTCGTTTGACTCCTTGTTTTTGAGTACACGAGTCGCGATACTACACCGCTGTCACACGTTTTTGTTAGAAAACCTCTGTAAATCATTGCGACTCAAAGATTTGCAAAGATTCGAAATTCTTCTCCCTTGAGATTCGAAGTATCTAGGTTGGACTACAACGGAGAGCATCGACACGTTTGCAATCTTTCCTCGCGATAAAGTCGGCTATAGTATATCTCCCGTCGCCGTTAAATCGAAAACGAGCAAAGGTAAAACGATTCATGGGCAGCGGGAGGGCAAAGCCACCCTGAACGAGTGGCTGCGAGCGTAACCAGTCTCGACGGTAGTAGGTTGCCACCGGTTGGCACCTTTATTTCCGGGGACGCGAACTCCCACGGGACGTCCGGCGATGGAATCGACCCTGTTCCTACCGACATAATTTCCGTCCGCTCTTCAAAGCCCAACTCTAAATTCTGGGGTTACGTAGCTTACTCCATCCTCAAGAAAAATGTTATAGTTACGTAAGAAAAATGTATGTGAAATATTTCATTTCGATTCGTTGTGTTAGTAAAATATAAATAAAGTTTATTCGAGTTTATTTGGATTGTTTCAATCAGAGTTTGAATCGGTATTACAAAATAAAATACCGGTATTTTTAGGTAGTTATTCTATTATCCCAAAAGAAACCGAATGTTACGAACAACGATATAGACGTATTTCGGTATGATACCGGTATAATACCGGTACTAATATTCACCTTATTAGGTGCTTTTCAATTTCACAATACACATTAGATTGTTTTATTTCAATTACGAAATAATAGCCGGTGATACAAAGTCGCTTCTGCGTTAAATTGCCGGTCAACGATGCGTTGACATAGCTCCGTTTGCAATGTAGCGTTAGTAATCGTAGTTTCGCAAAAATCTGCCGGTGGGTATCGCCCTAAAACGCGTTCGCGAAAACATTGCTCGGCCTCTCGGCTCGAAGAGATCTCGTTGGCCGCGCGAAACGTTCCCCTCGAGATGCTAAGTCGCAGCTGAAGCGTGCATAGCCCCGAGGCCGACGAACGAATAGACGGATATACGAGTTTCATATTTTAAGGAAACGCCGCTTCCGGGTTTAACAGTGGGAAACACACGAGGTGAAAAAGCGACACGACCGCTTACCGTTTGTCCACTCGAACGGAATTTCGAGGGACTCGACCCAGATCCCCGCGACGATTCGCCCCTGGCGCGACTAGATAACAGCCGGAGATAACAGCCGGAGATAACTGCCAGAGAGTTTTCGGGCATCGTTTCGCCTCGGAAGACGAACGAAACGGTCACTCGAAAGAAGGAGAACGTCCCGGGGTCCTGTTTCGAGTTGTGCGAGATAAATAGAAAGATAAGTGGAACATCGGCGATTTTTGTTGAGGATAAACCTGGTGTTTCGCAGCAATCGTTGATTGATATCACAATTACTTCGCAAGATTTTATTACTCGGTTGGGCAAAAAGTTCGTTCGGATTTTAACGCGCAAATAAATTCAACGAAATACGAATCCATCGTATATTTATTCTATAATGTATGTCTACTTCGTTGTACTATTTTTCTAAATCTTTTCGGGGAATATTTTAGGCTAACCAAAAAATTAATTCGAATTTTGACGCACAAATAAATATAACGAAATATAGTTACTCTCTAAGGTATTGTCTATTTTGGTATACTATCTTTCTCCATC
>NW_026535322.1:10035285-10056221 GCF_026225885.1 Hylaeus anthracinus | reverse complement strand
TATCGTCCATTTTGTTGTACGATTTAAGTTAGTTCGAATTTTAACGCCCAAATGAACAACGAAATATATGTTACCTATAACGTATCGTCCATTTTGTTGTACGATACTTCCCCATATTTTAGGGGAATATATTAGGCTAACCAAAAAATTAATTCGAATTTCAACGCACAAATAAATACAACGAAATATATTTACTCTCTAAGGTGTTGTCTATTTTGTTGTACGATCTTTCCCCATATTTTAGGCGAATATATTTCACGCGTTGTTACAAAGGTATACATATAAACAAATATGATTCCCTCCCTTGTACTTCCTCGCCTAGAGTACGCCAGTATAATATGGGCACCTCGACTATCCAGACGCATTGATATACTGGAAAGTATTCAAACGAGATTCTTACGTTTTCTTTCGTATAAAACCTCCTCTTCTATGGGTCGACTCGATCATGACTACAGTGCCATCATGTACAGTTTCAGGGTACTGTCACTCAGGGACAGACGCACAATAAATGGAATTGTTTTTATTCAGAAGCTTCTTACTAATATAATTAATTGTGCACCTTTTCTTGGACTTGTACCTTTTCACATTCCTTCCAGGACCACCAGGTCCTCATATCTTTTTCACCAATATGTTTCCTCCTTCAGATACTGTCACCTCGATACTGTTATCCGTGCCTGTGCTACAGTTAATTGCTTCAGTTCAAACAGCGATATGTTCATTGACTCTATCTACTAAACATAGGCTACATAACCTTTTTATCAGCAACTCTGTTATTCACCGGCGATAACTTTGTTACGATTGTTTGCTTGTTTGTAAATGTTTGTTTGTCTTGACATCTGTCAACTGTGATGTTTATAATTGCTAAACTGTATTAATTTCATAAAGGGCTATGCCCGTATGTATTGAAATAAATAAAATAAATGATTACTCGTTTCGAAAGTCGGCGACTATCGAGAACAAAACGCGGCAACGTCGAACGGCGAAAGGGTGCGAAACAACTGGGGGTTGGCGCGATTTTGTTTACGCTCGAATAAACGGCCGACGAGATTTCCAATACCAGGGTCCACGACCCCGGGCATTCTAGGTGTCGTCCAACGAAATTGAAAGCAGCCCGACCGGACGCATTAAAAACCAAGGAAAGAAAAAAAAAAAGAGAGAGACCGAGTCGAGTCGCTATCTTGCTCGCGTCGTCGAGAGTTCATTGTTACGAAATAACGCCGCGCAAAAGTACAATATATACCTCGATCACCATTGTCTCCGCCCCCTCTTGTTTTCTTACTTTATTTCCCTTTTTTCCTCCGTGTCGTCGCGTTTATAGAGCGGACAATGGGTCGTCGGCCCGACAATGGATAGAACGCGATCGCCGCGATCCTCTCGTGTTTTCTTTTCACCGATTTTCAACGATTACTCGACGAATCGTCGCCTGACGATCGAGACACCATGGCGAAGGAAGGAGGTGACGTTCTCGAGGACATGGCTGCGAGGCGTTCTAGGAGGACCAGACGAAAATATTTTTGTCCGTTCGAGAAGTCTCCGTCTTCTCGCCCGTTCCGCAGCCGTTTTAAGCCTGCGGTGACGATAATTCGTCCTAGGTTCCCCTCGCGATTCCCTTTCGACCCTCTTCTTCTCGCCCTTTCCGCCGAAACGTTAACGTCGAGCGCGTAATCGCTGTCGGAGCTGGCGTTTCCGCTTAGACATCTTTGTGGAATTATTTATTTCCGAGGGGTAGCTTTCGGAAGCGACTGCTTTCCTCCGAAAGTAATTTTCGCGTAAACTGCAACGTGGGAGCTTCTTCGCGCGTCGGTCGCCGGTTCGTTGTTCCGAGACTCGGCGAAGCGCGATTCCGCGAACGGCGCGCGATTAATAGAGAGGCGGTATCGTTTATACGGGAAAAAGCCCGATGGAGAAGAAGAAGAAAAAAAACTGTTCGGTCCTCGACCCTTTCGGGTCCAGCGAGAAAGTTAATTAAAGGGGAAACGTGATTCTCGAAGCGCAGAGTGCAAAGTTCGAACGGCAAACGGTTCGCGGAGGATGTAATTAATTTTGTTAGGACGCTGCGTCGGAATCGCCCGAAGATAATGATAATTAATACGGTTCTTTGTACCAGCGTACGACGCGTAAGAATGTTTACGCGGTTGCATGGGAAATCTGCTGACTCGATAAGCGTCCATGTCTGGAGACGATTCTTCGAATATTTCTACTATTCGTTTGTCTAGTTGGATTTGGTCTGGTTTGGAGTCAGCTAGGTATTGGCTTGTCTGGAAAGTTCGTGCCGATTTTTAGTAGGCGGCACAGGTCTGAATATATCGGAATGGTTGGAAACAAATAACATGTGGACATCCCCTTAAATAGTGGAAAAGTTGTGGAACTAAATGGTACATATATCATTCAATAAATATATATCAAAATTCAAACGTGTCTTTGAATGTTTCTTAAAAATTGGCACAAACTATCTGAACAAGCCAATAGTTTTACAGGGCAATCGCGAGCATCGTTACAGTATATCATTTTTGCGTCCCTAATCCAACGCAGAAGTGGGTCCCACGAGTGTTACGAAACGGTGCCTAACTAGGGTAACCCGTTTACATAGTAAGTAAACAAATTAAACGTAATCCAAACGAGTTCCCAAGGTAACCTCGATCCTAGCCACAGGTAGGACGCAAGGCCGTAGGAGACCTCCGTTCCCATTCCATTAAACTCCAATCGCATCCATCCTCATTAATATTTACTCGCATCTCGCTTGTCGTTGCTCTGTCGCGCTAGTCGTCGTTATCGATCATCGCCGCGATTCGAGGCGTACGGATGCGCGTATTCTCTTTACGCCGTTCGTTCCTCCGCCATCGAAATTTTAACCCTTTGCGCACGAGGCATTCCTCTATAGAATCGAATCCAGTCCATTTTTATAATAAATTTCTGTGAAACCAAAAACTCTACTTGGAAAAGATACATCTACGAACATTCACGACTCGATGAATTATTAGGTCAATTTATTGTTAGTTCAATTTATTGTTAGTTCAATTTATTGTTAGTTCAATTTATTGTTAGTTCAATTTATTATTAGCTGCCATTCTGATATAAGTAAAATTGGAATTGTACGTTGAAAAAATCACGTTCAAATTACATATGTCGCCTTAGAGGCGCCACTCGAGCGCAAAGGGGTTAACCTCTTGACGGATATCGACACGTACGCGTGCATTTACTTTTATGTCAAGACTACGGAATTTAAAAAATGTACAACATTAAAGCGAGACAGAGTATTCGTATGTCGAAATCGATTTGGAAATAAAAATTGCTTGGGTTGCGTATATCCAAGATGAAAAAATGAAAATTCCTTTAAAATTCGTTTAATAATTCGTTGCTCGAGAGGTTCGTCGAATAATGGCGATTTTTGTTGTGTAAAAGGTTGCAAGTATTGATATATCATGGAAAGGGTTCGCAAATGCTAATATCTGATCCCGTCCCTTTCGCTCCTCTCTATGGACTCTCGGCGTGTCCCGTCGATGGGAAAACATCCTGCGGACGCAAACGGTAATTTCGTCAGCCCTCCGCGTCCCAGAAACGGAAATTCGGTATTTCAGTTATTCGAACGACAGAGAAGAAACTCATGGCGCGATGCTTTTCAACAAGTCGAGACATCCTCCTTGCAGCGTTCGAATTTTACTTTTGCCACTGGACTCGCGCATTCGACGAAACAAATTACTGTTTACTGATTACTGTTTGCTATTTATATACAGGGTGTCCCAGAATGTTGGAGGTCCTTAATAGTATATTATTATAGTACATTAGTACGAAAATTTAAACATTCGATAGAATTACCTCGAGCCAACAATGTATATCGATTTTAATCTCGTCTCATATATTGCTCAAACTAACTTTAAAAAATTAATTGACTTGCTCTTTTAATACTCGCCACGTCACCCACGTATGGGTGACAAGGGTTTACACCGAGGAATAAATAAATTAATTCTGAAAGTGAAAATCACGCAAAGATAAGCACTGCCATAGATGTTAAACTATGTAATTTCTAATCGTATGGACACCGAATTTTTGGTGGATAGGAGTTTTTACGACTATTCGTCTGGCAGTGAACGTGTTAAGGCGTCTGGCCATTCTGAGCGCTCGCCAGATGGGTACTATTCTTAAAAAATTCATAAATGCGAAAGTATAGAAAAAAATATACTTTTATGTTTTGACACATACTAAAGAACGGTTTAACGAACACATGAAAAATTTTTTGAGATAACAAAAAGAAAAAATGACGGCGGTTCGAAAATTTTGGTGAAGGCCTTCGGCACGAAACGCGCGTGGGCTGTCCCATCATTGTATTCTTTAAGTTGCATGTGAAAAAGAAAAAAAGAATATTAGATTGTTTCTGGAGTTTGTCGCAAGAGAGTAGCAATTGGATTTTTCTTTTTTACCATTAAGAAAATTATGGTGAGCCGAAGAAATTTTTTTTATATTTCTCACCGAAATTTCACGAGAAAAATCGTTAAAAAAAAAAAAAAAATAATCAAGTAATCGCAAAAATCCATCGCTACTCTTCAGATAATGTATCTAAAAGTAGCGTGTACAAATTTCAGAGCAATCGGACCGATAGTTTACGAGATTTACGTTGTACCCTTTCGAAAAATGTAGTTTCGAGATAATCCCAAACGAAAGTAAACGTGCGGGTCCGATTGCTCTGAAATTTGTACACGCTACTTTTAGATACATTGTCTGAAGAATAGCAATGGATTTTTGCGATTACTTGATTAATTTTTTTTTAGGAATAGTACCCATCTGGCGAGCGCTCATGGTGGCCAGACGCCTTAATATCTACACGATGCCCTCCCCATCTTCCTCTATCAAAAAATATAAACTTCCTTTGATTATGTATATCTGATTATATCCTTTACGCGCATTAATCGCTGATTTCGAATTGCACGAGGTAGCGACGATCACCGCGATACGGATAAGGGTTAAAGCACGCACGAGATCCGAAGCACTAGTCTTCGACCCCAACGCAGACGTAAGTTGGCTCCTAGCAGGCTCGAGGAGCGAGAGAAAGTGGTAGCGCAGGAGAGTCGCCTAACGAGGAGACCGTTGAGCCGCGACGAGTGCAGAAATCTTTAATGCCTGGCATTTGGCGTCGTTGGCAATAGCGTCACGGAGCGAAAAACGACCGAGACCGTTTCTTCAAATTTCGAGCGCGTAAATAGGGAAACCCTGCACTTGTAAATGTAAACCGACTACCGCTCTTTAACGACCGGTCACGGAACTTGCGTGCGATGTGTGACAAAACAATCCATGTGTTCAGTTTGATTTGATCGCCGCAACGGTGAAACGAAACGACTTTCGGCGATCGACAATCGATTTTCGTGAATTCGAAAAATAAGAAAACTGTTTGTGTAGATCGATAGAGGATAAATTGCTGTTTAATGTAGTGCAAATCCGTTTTTTGATATTTGCTTCCGTTTTGCTGTGGCGCGCATTCAAACGCAGTTGAAATTCGTCCAAGAAAAACGCTTACGATATTAATCCTAACTTCGATATACGATTCTATAAAACTTTGCTCAGAAAGACGATATTCAAATGAATTATAATGTTTACTAGACTTGTATAGATAGTATTCAAGGCATAAAGTAAGTCAAAATGTTAACAACTTTTTAAATAATAGGGTCTGCTTGGAGAGAAGTACATTTAAGTAAAATTGTAACATTACGCATGGTTATCAAAAATTTACCGCACTTGTCCGAGGTTTAATTGCTATCACTGGAAGGGGCGAACCATCCTCTATCAGATTCTGCAAAGATCAGGTGCCCCATTTCGAGAAAATTGGGATTAAATTAGACTAAAGTCGTGTTGGCCGAAGCGCTTGATAATCGAAAAGCGGTACTAGATGCGATGGTTTGTCTCTCATACAGACTTCTTAATGGATTTACCGAGAAGATAAACATATATACGAACTCCTCATGATGACAAACTAAGGTGGAATGTAGACAATTTTTAAATAATGGGGCTCGAGTCTAAAATAATACATATATACGTTTGACGGAACTCTTAACTTTACGCATGGTTATAACAAATTTACCGCACTTGTCCGAGGTTTAATCGCTACCACAGGAAAGGGTGAACCATCCTCTATCAGATTCTGCAAAGATTAGGTGCCTCTTCGTGCCCCTTTTCGAGAAATTGGCGATTGTACTAAGTAGGACTCGACCAGAAAATAGTATGTACGTTTGTACACTCACTTCTATGATTGTTACGTACATCTTGTCATTTTTAAATTACTAAATACGTTTCTCTCATAGTTAACAACAGATTTGAGTCGAATTTCGGTTAAATAACGACAAATATGTCAAACAAGTGAAAGATATATTGAACGCGTTCCATTTTATACGTGAATATTTGGACACCCTGTAGCTGAAATTGATTTATACTAATACAATTGAAGAATCATAGTATAGGAAATAAGTTCCTAAAATTTCATTAAAATATTTTCAAGAGAACCAAAGTTAGGAATTTTTGATCGCCGAGAGCCGTTTTGTACCACTGTGCGGCGTGGTTAAGTAGCGGAGCCATCGAACGAGGCGCCCTGTCCTTTAATTACTTGCGTCTCGAGATCAAAAACTTTGATGAGAGTGTTGCGAATTCAGATTAATTTAAGTTCCGCGGTCGTCGGGGAATTTCGAATATATTAACCGAGCTTGGAAATTGTGGCGTGCTTCCGCATGCATTATCGTATACCAGCGTTACGACGTCGTTCACGGAGTAACAATTATTCGTCAGCAAATTAAATCAGTAGCAGCGTATCGAAAATATGAAATTATAGAGATACGAACAATGATAGGGAAATTATTATCGACACTTTTAGGATCGACGTTTTATTAGATAATTACAGTCGGCAGCTCACGATACATTTGAAACTGCGGATCTTTGTGCAAAATAAAATCTTTGCGAAGGTACCTAGACAAATTCAAACTAAATAGAAATTTATAGTATGAACTTTACTTTCGATATTTTCTTATATTATCGCATACTGTGCATTTTATGGTTTCTTGCGCATTCGCGTTTCTTGTGAATGGATAAAAATCCGCAGTTCAGTCGCTAGTCTGGAATTTGTCGAAGACAATTGCAGTCGGAGTTCGTTGGATTAAAGATACGCGAATGTGAACGTAGTCGGGATGTTTTCCAAGCTCTGCTCATCGTGTCGATACAGTAGTCGTTGACCACCTGGTCGTGGAAGCTTAGAGTTGATCTCTGCCACGAAGTTCCGTATAGTCGCCGAGCCTCGGAGCTCCACCGCATTTATGACGTCTTTCCTGAACCTGGGTATAAGAGCTTTGATCACAGAGTTTAGCACTTTATCGAACACGTGGCCCTGGAGCTCGACGTCTATGTTACTGAAAATTAAATCAGATCAAAGTGTCAGGATAAATCTCGCCAATTTCTAATTCACGGTAAAAACGTAACGATTACCGTATTTTGATGACCTTGAACGAATCGAAAATTAGTTTATGGTTGACCATGTCCAGTCCCAGTACGAGTCGCAGGTCGACGTTTGAGAATCGACCGACGAAGCTTCCCTTTCTCGAGACGATTCCGTATTTGAAAAAGTAGTCGTAGTTCAGCTGAAAATTTTAATTAATAATAGAAAACGGATAACGTATTTTCCAGTGCTGCAATTAGTTAACTCCGTTCATTGTTTCTAGCCTTACGTTAAGAGTAGGTAATCTCAGGGACATGTCTAACGTCAATATTTTGTTTTCGTAAGTCAAAATGACGTCGGATACGCGCGTTATGCTTCCCAGCCCTTTCAACGAACCCTTCGTCATGTTGAGAACTCCATTGTGAACCAATGGTCCGTTCTGCAAGAATTAGAAAACCGATAGAAACTGTTGTTTATCGAATATACAAATCAAGCAATTTTGATTAGTACACGTGAAAATAAATACCAGCTTTTCGCTGACGTCGTCCATTTTCAATGGGTCCAGCGACTCGTTCTGGATGATCCGTCGAATCATTGGCAACATCTTGTCGAACAGCTCGTTGATTTTTATTGATACTCTTTCGGAGTATTCATTGTTTAATCTACAAATCGAGAAAAAGAATATCCACTTGGAAAATATACAAGGACGATGCCAACATTGACCCCTTGCACTATTTTCTGACTCGTGAGGACAATTTTAGGGCAAATTTGAAAATCACGAGTCCGACTCGTGATGATATTTCAGACCAAATTTAAAAATCACGAGTCTGATTCGCGACGAAAATTTTAGTCCATACTTGAAAACCACGAGCCGGGCTCGTTGTTAAATTTAGCGCGAGTTTCAACATAGTGCAAGGGTTTAAAATCGACTCCGTAATTTGAGGTTAAGTTTGAAACCGTGTCTCGTAAACGTTTGAATGTTTATTTAAAAGTGTTACATTAACAAAAACCTACAATGTACTTCTAACATGTAGTCGTTCAAATTTAATTCAAATTTTATAACTTTTTCCAAGTTCTCTTCGATCACTGTTTTTTCAACATATCGTAAGACATCAACGATCGCGAATTTTGAATCGAACCTTTTCCACTTTAATCATGGAGACACGAATTTTAATAGAATTCCGAGCGTCAACTTCAACAATTTCCACTTTCACGAATTAATAAATTCACAATGAATAAATTCACAATGAATAAATTCTGTCTATTCTAAATGATCACCATTATTTCATCGGTTCATCGACTGATCGAAAACTTACTCAAAATCGGCCGAATGAGCGAAACCCACAACGAGTAGGACGGACGCGACGGCCAAAAGGAAATTTCGAATTTTAGCCATGGTTCATCCGTTCACGAAACGAACCAGAGTGGACAAATACGAGTGGACGATACCCGACTACCGTTTGGGTTGCCTTTTATCGACGATTTATTGCGTTATCTCGATGCATTTTATCGAGAAACAGTACTTGATAGGTCAGGTGACACTGATTCTTTTGCGAGCGAAGACACGAAGATCCCTGGATCGATTGTTGTTTCGATTTTTTCAGACTAATTTTCAGACTAACGGTAAACAGTCGCGGAGATGATTCGCGTCGTTATATCGAGGGAGGAATACGTCGTTATAACGAGGTTTTCGTTATTATACATTTTATTCACGTTGCGGTACGTTCGGTCACGAACAACGAAAGAATTTTCCACAGAGAAATGATCACACTCATCCGTGCGAGTCGTTCTTGTACGATTTCAGTGGCGAATCTTTCGATTTCCTCGGTCAGGGCCTCATTCGCGAAAAATAAGCCGATATTTGCAACGGGTGTTCCCAATTGTTCCACCAGGCTGCTCTCGTCTGTAAAAATCGCCATAGATCTGCAAAAATAATAGATTGGATATTAGGTAGACTGGAAAGTAATATCGTTACTTTTGCGTTAAATTCAAATAGATTTTTAATAAATTTCTATTTTTAATCAGTTATGCAATCGCCATCGTTATCAACGGCCTTTTGTCATCTATTGTGGAACTTTTCAATGCTAGATCGATCAAAATCAACGAGCTGTGAGTGATAAACAAGTATTTAAAAACGACGTTACATTCCAGTCCATCTAATACATATACATATACGTATATCTTCTGGCATTGTTTTCCACTACAAAAAACACGCGAGATATTCAAGACGGTGTACCCGATCCTCTTCAGTTTGAGCTCCTTGAGAGAAAACTGAAAGCCCAAGATATCGTAATCGACGCTGACGTCGACCAAAATCGAGTCCGCCTCCACCAGTAGCCATCCGTATCCTCGCAGGAAGAGCAGCTCCACGAAATAGTCGACGTCGAACTGAAACACATGAAAGTAAAACAGTGGCACAAATAGTACATGAAATAGTGGCACGCGTCGACTGTCGTCGATCGAGTAGCAATGGGGTTACCAAAATGTAGTCGAACACAATGCTTGCGTCGATACGTAGTCTTTTATCTCTGTACATGGCTACCACTCTGCCAGCTCGTTCTAATTTCGACACGTACGACACCAGTCCCGAGGAGAGGGAATACTTTAATTTTCCGCATGCTCCAAACATAAACGGGACACACTGAAAAGAGAAAGAAAAAAGAAAAAGAAAAAAAGAATAGAACCCCTTTCTTCAAATTTCATTTTAAATCTATTCTTTACTTAACTTTGTACAGGACAAGTTATATGGAAAATTACTTTATCCTTCAATCGGTCCTTGAAGTTTGTTAAGTATTGATAAACGTGATCGCAAATCGCGATTAATGAATATTGTACAAGGCTTGTTAGTCGATAGATAACGGTTACACAATGACGACAATGCGCGTACGTTTTTTTTATTTTTTTTTATTTTTTTTTTTTTTTTTTAATTTTCGTTCATTGTCTTATACGCCAGGTGAGGATTATCACCATTGCGAAAAATTCGCGTCGGTTTTCATCTTTTCTCAAGTTCAAATTTAACGAGAGCGTTGATTTGAATCGATCAGAGAAAGCGGATTAGGTGGTTAAACAAATCCACCAGATTACTCTGACGTGTCTGACCTAGAACCGGGACTATTTCTCGATTCTTTTTTTGAGGTTCAATGCGTTAACATTGAAATCACGTTTTTTTTTTTTAATTTTCGTTCATTGTTTTATACGCCAGGTGAGGATTATCACCATTGCGAAAAGTTCGCGTCGGTTTTCATCTTTTCTCAAGTTCAAATTTAACGAGAGCGTTGATTTGAATCGATCAGAGAAAGCGGATTAGGTGGTTAAGCAAATCCACCAGATTACTCTGACGTGTCTGACCTAGAACCGGGACTATTTCTCGATGCTTTTTTTGAGATTCAATGCGATAACATCGAAATCACGTTTTATCGCGAGAATGACACTTTTATATCACGAGATTAAAATTAATATCGATTCCATTATATCTTTATGAAGTATCATCGATAGACGTCTGGAGTTCTCCTGATAAAAATTAGTCCAGACACGATCATAGTTGGTCAACTTTTAGTTCATCATCAACATTGTTCAACATCACTGGACGATGATAATTATTGAAAGTTAAATGTTCGTTTGGGACATCGACAGTTGACCTTTGATTACTCGGTTAATTACTGAAACTCATCCCGAGGGAATGATTCGTGTATAATAAATATTTGTGCAGCAACCAATTTAAAATAAATGGTTCCTGTACGAATACTTATTATACCGACTGTATGTCGAGTAACTAACCCTTTGCGTTCGAGGCATTTTTCTATAGAATCAAGTCCAGTTCATTTTTATAATAAATTTCTGTCATACCGAAAACTCTACTTGGAAGAAAAACATCTACGAACGTTCATGACTCAATGTATAATATTATTATTTCGATTAACAATTAGTTGCATCACGATGTAAGTGAATTTGAAATTCTACGTTCACAAAATCACTATTAAATTACATTATGTCGCCCTAGAGGCGCCAGCCGAGCGGAAAGGGTTAATGTAACGCACTAGAGACGGCCCTGAACTTACGCCACGGACTTGTCACGTGAAAACAGACGTTCACGACCATCGACGTCGACGATCCGCTTTCGATTTCGTTCGACTTTGAATTCAAAGGAGAGGAATGCAGTCGAGTAACGGACCTCGGGATACAGCGGTATAACCGTCTCGTTCCGAGAAGAAAGATCCTCGGCAAAGGAGGTTCAACGACACCGATTCACTATCGTTTTCGTTCGAGGTCCAACGCTCCGTCGATCTCGCTTTCGTCGATCGGACGTCTCGCGCGAGTTCCGCGTTCTCTTTCCCACCGTGACCCATTAAACCTTCAAACTCGATTTCAACCTCGAAACCCAACATTCCAAGGCGACGTCGAAGACGCGCGAACTTTTGCGACTCTTTCATCTTTTCGCTAATTTCAAATTTCGTTAGTTCAACAATTGAGGTTAGATCGACCGGCCAATCCGCTGAAAAATTCACAAATCGCGGAACGTATCGTACACTTACCATCCAATAGCCTTTGCGAATATCCGGGATCGTCAATGGATCCAACTTGCTCGCGACGATAAATTTCGATACGAACGGAAACAAATCGTCAGCGATTGTTGTTAAATCTACACAGAGCGCTTCTAAACACAGCTTGTCATAATACGTGTCTTCTTTCATTGAGTCGTTGTACTTTAACCAAGGACCAACGCTGTTTACATTTCTTGCGTCTGGTTCGGTCGCAGGTACGAGTACGATAACGACGATGTAGCACGCCAACGTAGCATCGGTAAAGGAAAACGGTTTTCCTCGCATTTAAATCTCGAATACTTCAACGTTTTATTTTTTCCCTGTTACGGAATCCAAATGCAACGACCACGCTCTCACTATTTTTCCTTCGAACAAGTACGAACAAGTACGAACATTTTCAGTTACGCTACGTTGTTTCGGTGAAACAATTGCCATTAAAATTTTTATCTGACTAATTTACGTTTCGAGGGAATTGTTATCGTTGGACATACATCGTTGTACGGCTAAGCGATTAGGGAATGTTCTTTACGTCGTGCAGTGTTGTATGATTATAAAAACATACGAGTAACGTGTTTGTACATGAATCGGTTCTTTAATAGCATTCAATAGACGAAAAGGTACATCAATGTTCTGGCTGCCACCTGAAATCAATAATCGAGGAGATCCTGGACTCGACCAACGACGATTCGTCGACGTTATCGACGCGAGTGTAGTTAGTTTCAATTCTCACCGCTCGTGGCGCTGCAATTTTATTTCAATCGGAATTGGTAAGGTTGTAAGTGATACAAAAATGGTAAGATTCGGAAAGGGATGCCTAAAAACCATGTACTTGTTCGCATACATTGATAGAATAGGGTACTATGGTTTTCTTTCACTTTTTAGCTCTGCTCTCCCGTTTTATCCGTATCTCTAAGCCTATAGCGAAGAAATACAGAGTGTTCCAAAAATGTTGGAGGTCCTTGGAAAGGGTGGTTCAGGGGGTGATTTGAAACAACTTTTTCCTTTGCAAAAATGTCGGATGGGGTTTCGTTAAGTAGATATTAATAAAAAAAAACCGACCAATCAGAGCGCGCGGATACCGTTTAAGCGGCCGTGGTAGCGAAGGCTACGCGCTGAGCGGCCGCGTCCAATGTCCTTCGATGCACGTCGAGTCACTTGTTCGCGTACGAGAGCGGCTACCTAGCGCGTAGCCATCGCTATCGCGGCCGCTCCAACGGTATACGCGCGCTCTGATTGGTCAGTGTTTTCCGTTAATATCTCCTCAACGAAGCCTCGGACAACAATTTCGCTAAGGAAAAAGTTGTTTCAAATCACCCCCTGAACCATCCTTTTCAAGGACCTCCAACATTTTTGGGACACCCTGTATAGTCTCTACACGTCGTCTGTGGTGCCATCGTGGAGACCAAGCCACAGTTACGAGTTTCAGCGTTCTACATTAGCGACGTTAATTAATTCGTACGCTTACAATCTCTATAACCTCTCGATTCAGTTTGGTCTGCGATTTGATTCCCTTATTTCTTTTATTCGTGCAACGTTCAATGATCTTTGATTGGTGTAAAGAAAATATTTTTATTATCGTTAATAACGCTGAATTACGCTTCGAACGTCCGGCTCTCAGAGATAGGCAAAATTCCATTCGAATAATACGTGGGCTTAGCAGCAACGCATAACGATGAACTGCGATGAACTTGTTATTCAAAGAAGTTTCTTTTCGCGCGATATTAAATGTAATAATTTCATTGTACAATTTTAATTCCAATCTTTACTGGATGAGTAACGAATGCAAATTTGATCAATGGTTCTGCTTTAACGTTGGTGGAATTCAGAGCTGGGTAAAATACGTATTTTAAATAATAAACAGTAAGTAAATATTTTATTTCGGATCATGCAAGTATTTTTAAAAATAAAATATTTTATTTGTTATAAAAAATGTTTAAGATATTATTTCAACTAATATTTTCTTTGAAAAACACTGTAAATATTTGCACCATAGTTCGGAATATTTTATTTATTCAATTTATTATCAGCAGATAAAATATTTTTATTTTACTAAATTATAGTGTAAAGTATATTTATTTTGGTAATTTAAAACAAACCAAGTACTTTTCCTCTGCATTATAAATATACATTCAATGTAGTTCTTTAATGAATACTTCTATTAAGAATTATCAATAGGAATCTTCATGAAATGAATAATGGAAAGAGATATTGTTCAATCGCAAGAAACAGTTTCTCCATCTGTGTGTCATATTTACACAGTTTATTTTCAGGTTAAGAGCTATGGAAAGTATTCAATTTTATGCTTTATGTTATTAAAATGAAACATATTTTATTCGATGTGTTAGATTATCAAAATAAAATATTTATTTTCATGGTTTAACTGTAGATTACCAAAATAAATTATTTTATTTTAAGTTTTACCTTATGAAAATAAAATACTTTACTTGCTGAAATTTTATGTTCCATTTGAAATGCTATTTTATTTGAATTCCGAAGAATCTATTATTTAAAATAGTATTTAGAATATTTTCTCTACAAATATTACCCACCTCTGGTGGAATTAGAATTACATCATAACTCAGAAATAAACTTAATCGTTAATTAATAATAAAGTCGAACGAAAAACTTCCTTATCGAGTAATACGATTGGATCGAAAAAGTAACGCTTCGAGTTGATCATTAAAAGGTCGAACGAATGTTTATCATTACGTCATTACGTGTGAACACGTTTCCGTGAGCATTCCAGAAAGGAAAACCGTGTAACGTTGGCTATAACGCGATAAAACAACATAAAGAATGAAAATAATGACAAAATTGTTATTTTCTCGAGCTCGCGACCTGTCAATTCAATTTATTTCTCGCTATTTTTGCGCTTCTGTTTGTTTTCGTTTCATAGGTGCTGCGCGCCAGATATGTAGATGAATAATAGATTACAACACGGTCGTTATTTACAAAAACAAGCTGTTCATACGTTTCACGGGACGGATAACTTCAATCGAGAGTCGTAAACACATGTAAAATTTAAATAAATTGGAAAAATAACAAATGTACACGTGCGATTTTTCTCTAGTACACGCTATCGATGTACATGATTAATTGATTCAAACAAAGGCGCGTTAATCGTTGTTTTCTTCCAATGTTACTCTTATCTTTTCCTCTTCGCCTTTTTTTTGTAACCTAAATCAACTGTTTTTTCTAACTTATCAGCAACGTTGAAGAGTGCTTTGTTGAAAGGTCATTGCACCATATTTCTAATCGATTTGTTTTTCGTTTCAGGGAGTCGCCGGTGCGTAAAACTTTACACTTCGTAAACACTTCGCAAACAAATAACCACGATACGGCGTTATCTCTTGTTCGAGCCGCGCCCTTGAAGATGTTTGTCAACAGTTCTCCGTCGACCCTGGTCCCATCCTTTTCGAGCTGGAACACATTATAAGCCTGAACGCCCAAGGCGAGCAACGTACGGTAAAGTCTCGACTTGATACTAATAGTATCCGCGACGAAACGAATTCATGTATTCTACATACGTTCGATATACGTTCCTTTGTCGACGCGCTCTACATATGCGTGAAAACCGTTATCTACTAATCACATTTCTCCTGATAAACGTAATCTATCGGGAGAAAATTGTTGACTTTGTAGAACAATGGAACCGAGTGTGCCGATCAACAATGTACAAAGACGCGTCATCGCGCAGCGAAATGAAAAAACTACAAGCATAAGCTAAACTTTATTTTATTTTATTTTATTTTATTTTATTCGACTATTTTCGCTTCTTAACACATTAAGGACCGCACATCTAGAGACTGCGTGTAGAAAACACGAGACAACTCGTGAGCGGTCCTTAATGTGTTAAATATTTCCAAAAAGGTTTGTTATAGGCCACGAGTTGCGGGCGCCATCGATAATTCTGCCCAAGGGCCCAGGCGAGGTTAAGGCCGGCCCTGGCCGAACGTCCCTAGCGGCTCGATGATTTCCTGGCACGCTCTACGCGTCTCTACGAAGTCGAAATAAAGCAACAGCAAAATAATCTTGTTTGTCGACCGCTATCCAACTTCCATATCCTCCTTTCGAGTTCACGGCTCTCCAATCAGAGAGCTGGGATTCGTGGGCGTGTGCAATACCGCGTCCGTGACGTTTCGTGCTATTACGCACACGTTACGAAATTCGTTGTTTTTCGATGCGCGCGCTCTCGGATCCGTTCGGGTCGCGTTAACCTTGCTGTCCTTAGAACGTAAACACCTCGAACTACGCCATATACAATTGTCTAGCATAAACAATCGACAGAGCCAAGCTAAGTTAGAATCAAATATACGCTGTATAAGATTGAACAACAACATTCAAGGCTCTAACAAATGGTAATAATTTTTATAATCTTACATTCAACGATGCCCTAGCTTTTTTTTTTAATTCTACGTTAATTACTTTTTAATTGGATAATTTAGAAATATATAAGGTGTCGTTATGACGAAATCTATTTTAAATCTATTCCAAATGTCTCGCGAATGAGTCAAAGGGTGATTAACGAAATTAAATTAAATTAGAAATTATCGCCCAATTCTAGATCGTTATCACGAGGTAACGATAACAGCGCAGCAATATTACTAATTAAAGGCAAGTTTTCGCATCTATCCATCTGCGTCGAACGCAACAACCTGCGACGGTCGCGCGAGGGTGAAAGGCGCGAGTAATCGAGACCCAAGTATCGATCTCGCCATTTTCTCTTGCGAACTTGGTTCTTTTGCGTCGTACTAACGCCCCGTGACTCGCAAAAAAGTGAAAACATTTCTGAACCATCGTTTCCAATCGCCATTCATCGCAACGATCAACGTACGAATAAAACGATACGAATTAAAGCACAACAGAATTAATCCTTTCCTCTCGAGAGACGACATAGAAGCGAGTCTTTATTTATCTTATTCGTTGAAATCTAAGTATCTCGATATTTTTGTAGCGATATTGCTTCATAAATAGGTTGCTAAGGTGTAAACTGGTACACTTTTATTTCCACGACTCTCCAATTATGGTAGAAGAAAATTTAGCCTGAATTGTAATCTGAATTGTTAGTTCTCTGCAATGAAACTGTCGTCGAGTGCAAAGGGTTAGACGAATACTCTTTCAAGTAGGTTTCGTAGATCAAACTGGTACAATTTGAAGTAGTATAGTAAGATATTCTATTTTCACGACTCTCCAATCATGGTAGAAGAAAATTTAGCCTGAATTGTAATCTGAATTGTTAGCTCTCTGCAATGAAACTATCGTCGAGTGCAAAGGGTTAGACGAATACTCTTTCAAGCAGGTGTCGTAGATCGAACTGGTACAATTTGAATAGTATTAGGTTGTCCCAAATGTTTCTTCCATTTCATTAATAAGTAATACATACACAATATTTTACGTCTAATGTTAGATTATTAAATTGCGTACGGTTCATTTTGCTCCATTACTGTTATACAATATTAACATGTAATCAATTAGGTTGTCTATTTATATAAACATTGCCACACAAAATAATTGAATGCAAGTCACGGAAGAAACTTTTGGGACAACCTAATAGTAAGATATTCTATTTTCACGACTCTCCAATCATGGTAGAAAAAAATTTAGTCTGAATTGTAATCTGAATTGTTAGCTCTCTGCAATGAAACTATCGTCGAGTGCAAAGGGTTAGACGAATACTCTTTCAAGCAGGTGTCGTAGATCGTATATTCCTTATGGTTCAGAAATAGTAACCCCAGTCACGCGTTGTTATTCGACTAAAAGACCGAAAGCAGAAACAGATGCGAAGAAGGGGTCGAAATGGGAGCAGTTCGACTCTGTTCGATTCGAGGTCTCGGTGGCGTGAGGTCGAAAAGAATGTTTTTTTTTTCCTTTTAACCATCGCCACGTGTGTTATCACACGGGACGTCATCGTTAATCGATCTGGGTCAACAAACCGACGCGATTCGCTTCCTTTCTTTACCCAAGCGAAGATGGAGGCTCGACTGCTGGTCTGATGTCCACGACCAATGGGAACACTCCATTCCATCGAAAACACGAATCGCGCGATTTCTCCATCACGGTTTCACGCTGACGAATTAGGGCCCCACAGACCTTGACCAACACACGGAACCTTATTTCGGTGCGATGAGTTACTTTTTTTTAAGACAGGCTTCTCATTCAATTTAAAGAAAAGAGAAATAATTATTTGCATACATAGGTTCGTAACTTGTGCATCAAAAACTTTCTTTCGACTTTCGCACGTTCCTTTACATTCAAACTGTACGACACCCGTTCGTAGTAGTTACTCCCCCGAATTCGACTCTGACAAGAGTCACCGTTTCCAATTACAGCTACTTAAAAATAAATTGTGTTTAAATGGGTAGATAATTCTTTTTTCAAATTAACACGTAATTTCTCGACAAACTGATCGTACCAATACCTTTGTTCGGCACCGACTCGCGACCAATCGCGTTGGCGCGATCTCGCGCGCGCGATAACCGCCGTGTTATTTCGTGGCTTCTCGCGTCGGTGGCTCAGTTCGACTCGGTTGCTCGCGCGAAGCGGTTCTGCGGAGCTCACGCGGGACCTCCTTCTCCATTGTTCCGAGAAATATTCCGAAAGTTCGTTCGCGGGACGAATACGTCCCAGAGAGGCGAACGGTATATCAGTGGTATCGCGAAAATCTTTCTCGAAACTTTCTCGAAATCTTCCTCGAGCTTTATTTTTACCCATGCTGGCGTCGCGGCGTGGGAGGGTTACGATCGAACGGTGAATCCGCTGGTTTTTCTTCCTGGTCGAGGTCCTTCTCAACGTTTCGATTCGGTGAGTACGAATAATCGCCGTCGATGCGACGGAGATGTCTCTCTCGCTCCGATGATCTCGTTTCGCGCATGAATGACGGTGTAAGCGTTTATGAATGAGAACATCAAGTGGGAAATACACGCGAGTGTACGTCTTCTGCACGTATCGCGTTGGCGGATTGCGAAACGTTTTCCTGTTGGCAGAGACCACCGGCAGTGGTACATCCAGACATTTAGCGACGTGTAAATAATAGGGAAACGGTATAATTTATTTATTTCGATTAAGAGGAATTTGTGTATCGTACATTTTTCTTTATTGTTTATTTTCGGATGAAGCAAGTTTATACGTCGATACGCGATATATTTTTCCGGTAAATCAGGGAGTAACGAAATCGGACTTCGAACCTATTCCAAACTTTGGTTCGCGTTACACGCTTCCCTTCGGTCCTGCGAGCTTAGGAATATTTGAATGATTTGAAGACCTATTTAAATCTGGCTGGCCTATAAACCAAGTGTTCTCGCGGAAGATCGCGCCAGAGCTTCCGGTTTCGGGGCAGGAAACGAGAAAGGCGATTGCATAATTCGGTAGCCCGTCTTTGCGCTCACTGAGCACCGGTTGTCACCGGTTTCTGTGAAACTCATCTCTAGACAATTTCTCTGCTTTGATCTTATTTTCGTCGACTCGAGCAAAGCTCAAGGCCGTTGTCGGCGTTGCCATGTCCACTGCATAAAGAACTTCTAGCTAACTTAGTTGCATTTTATTATTGTAAATATCAAGAATTTCGAGAAATCTTCGAAATAATAATTATCCATTTCGTCTGTTCCGCTGTTTCGCTGTTTCGACGGAAAAGCACAGCTTTTTCGACACTTCTTCTTCGAGACTTGTTCGAGTTCGACGGAAAACAGATATCGATCACTGAACGGTGTATATATAGTAGGTTGTCCTGAAAGTTTCTTTCGCGAGTTGCACTCAATTATTTGATGTGGTCGTGTTTATATAAATAGACAATCTAATTTCATAGATATTCATGTTGTAACAGTAATGGAACAAAATGAATCGTGCACACATTCAGTAATATAACATGAAACATAAACTATTGGCCATGTATTACTAATTAATAAAGCGAAAGAAACTTTTGGGACAATCTAATATTTTGAAATAAAAACATATCGATCGCTGAAAGATATATTTTTAAATAAAAACCGTCATCGCTGTATTTAATTCGCGCTAACAGAGAAAATCGTCTTCCAAGGAACAATTCGGCAAGTTCAGTGTCAAGTCCAAAGTCTACGAATTGATCTGGGCAGTGGCCAATCGTTGTGGAACCCGGATATTTTCTCATGCCATTAATCACCCGTCGAACACAGCGTTCTGGTTCGGCCATTAAACGGCAAAGAGATGTCTAACTCGTTATAGAAATAACTGCCGCGTTCCAAAATTGGATTCGCGTGGACGTTCTCGTTGGACGCTCGTCGATTGTCGCGCGTCACCTGTGCAATCGATTTTAACACATTTGAGACCAACTTATTAGCGTTATTACTGTCCTTAAAAGCACGCGGTAGATATCGCGTAATAATCAGACTGTGACGTTTGATGAATTTGTGACGTACAGCAATCTAAAAAACAAATATTAAATATACGTAATGCATGTTAAATATATTCCGCAACTATTATAATGACACTGTTACTTCATTCTGCATAAGTGCACGTGTATTTTGGTTACGTTTAGCATATATTTATTACGGGGCTTCTTATTCTTTTTTTTATTCACGATCCTACTTATGATTGTGATTCTCTTCACATTGATTATGTAACAAAAACAAAAACAACAACAACACACACACACACACACACACACACACACACACACACAATATATATAAATGCAGTTTCGATGAAAAATAGGATATATCATTTTTGTAACAATAATAAATGCAATTTTGCAACTTTTCGTGCAATTTTCAATGTCGCATTTTTGTATGTTTTTAAACAAATTCTAAAACTATATTTTTTCATGTGTATATCTATATATATGTATATATTGCGTATGTATATATATGTATATCTATGTATATATGTATATATGTATATATATGTATATATATGTATATATGTATATATATGTATATATATGTATATGTATGTATATATGTATATGTAGACATTGAAAATTGCACGAAAAGTTGCAAAATTGCATTTATGCACAT
>NW_026535322.1:9995701-10035275 GCF_026225885.1 Hylaeus anthracinus | reverse complement strand
TACGCATATGAAAAAATATAGTTTTAGAATTTGTTTAAAAACATACAGAAATGCGACATTGAAAATTGCGCGAAAATTTGTTAAATTGCATTTATTATAGCTTGAAAAATGATAATACCCTATTTTTCATAAAAACTGCATTTTTCGCAATAACGTAAATAAAAGAGAATATTAAATGTTTTACATTAAAATCACGCGACCCATAATTTAAGAAGCCCTGATTTACTAAATTAGTTCGTGCCGTAAGTGCACGAAATTTGGATACGGTAATAACTAGACTGCGGATTTTTATGCGTTTACAGAAAATTTGAATGTGAAAGAAGCTACATAATGCACACAGTATGCAATAACGTACAAAAACGTTGAAAGTAAAGTTCATATTATAATATTCGCAGAGTGCAAATTCCGAAATTGCTAAGATTCAATTTTCGTAGGTACGTTCGCAAAGATTTCATTTTGCATAAAGATCCGCAGTCTAGTAATAACTAAATAAATCGTCTAAAATTCCATTGCATCGAACACGGTACAACGTTCGCGGATAGGTTAATCGCGAGGTTTAACGATTCTCTACGAAGCCGCTTCCGGTTTGAGGTTAGAATCGTTCGTCACCGCGACGAGCTACGTGTTTAGACAAACGACTATTAAGTAGTCTCGTTTTCCACGCTAGATTTTCGATTAGTCATCGCGCGAATTCTTATCGAAAGAAAGTAAACGGTGTAAACGTCGGCGGTAGACTAGACGCGATTCTTCGAATCGTTGTACATCGAACTCTCGGGCGTTGTTACGTGAGTCATCTGTTATTCTCGAGTTCTCGACTGCTACATAATAAATTACAATTAACCAGTACACATCGCGCGTACGTAGCGAAAAAACGCAATTTTTCATCAGCACATACGCAAACTAGCATACTTGGAAAAAATAGTTCGGAGGTGAACGCAGTACCGTGTCGACGTCTAGCGCTACTTTACGATGTCTATAATTCTATTCCCAACTACGTCGTTTTCGGTCTGTTTGAGTCAGGGCAAGAAACTCGTAAACCCGTTGATTCCATATCCAGGACAGACGCTATGCGTCGTCCAATTTAGGTGCCATTCTCTAACTCGTGTTAGACGTTAACCTTCCATGGAGCCGTCTCCTGCAGAGTAGACATTAATTCTGTGTCTTTATCTAGGACTTTGGTTTAAATAGACACATTTAATTCCTACTTTATTACGACAGATAACTAGACAAGAACGAAGGAGAAATTAAAAGTAGAAATACTTATTGGCTATTTTATTATGTTAGATAACAAGGCTAGAACGAAGATGAAATTAGAACTTGTTTGGTTTTTCTTTATAAATCAACAATGAATTTACAGAATTAATTCCAACATCTAATCATTTATTGTAATGATACTAATCATTTATTGTAATGATTACTTTTTTGTAACGTATAGTAGACGTACGACGAAAATTCCTATCTTTTAAGTTCCTATCTTTTGTAAGGAGAATATAATTTACAGAATTAATTCCAACATCTAATCATTTATTGTAATGATACTAATCATTTATTGTAATGATTACTTTTTTGTAACGTATAGTAGACGTACGACGAAAATTCCTATCTTTTAAGTTCCTATCTTTTATAAGGAGAATCGTATTGGGTATAGTACGAGCTAGTAGCCGCAATCTGGTCATCCAACAGTTTCCTTCGAGGTATTTCGTCCGTCCGCTTGTTTCTGAAAGCGAACGGCCAGAACTCGGTAAAACGTTCCTTTCTCCCCGCGAATTCGAACAATCGTACTTGGTGCGAAAAGGAAACCGACGCCATTATCGGCCGTTGATACAGCGTCACGATTCTTTCGAAGGCGAAGCTACGATTTTTCTCGATACTCGCGTACCTTCTAATCGACCGTGGCGACACGCAACCTGGGACCAACGGCAATTTCATGACTCGTCTATTTATTTACTGCCTGCTCGTGCACACGTAAGAGTTTCTCTTTCTAACCAACCGTTTTTCTGAAGGCTTCAATTATCTATTCCTTTCGATGCTTTATTCTCGCTTCGTGAATTCTTTTTCAATACTTAACACTTTATTTACCGGGAGCCTATTTTTTTTAGGCTTTTTAATTGCAATATTTAGCTGTTCGAATTTATTCACCGTGTCGATGGTTGTCTACGAACAATGTTCAGTGTTTGGAACAGGGATTCGAACCGCTGCTGAACCCTAACCCAAAACCCGGTTAATGAAGGGAAGGTTACTGTAACCCATACTAACCACGAGGGAACGGTTCTTGAATTGTAGGAAGAGCGGGTTAACACGTAGATTGCCGTGTCACCCATGTATGGGTCTCACTCAAGAACTAAAAAGATTTATTCTGAAAAGTTGACATCAAAGGAGATGAATTTAAATGAAATTCATGAATTTTGATGTAGTTACGAAAATAAATAGCACGATAAACGTTTGATTACATAGATTTCGGTAGTCTAAATAATATTTAATATCAGCAGAAATTTTTAAGGATATTCGTTTGGCGGTCAACGTGTTAACCTGCTCGGAGTGGGTTACTAGTAGAAGAAGACATCCTAGACATCCAGACAAGTCAAAAGATATGTGAACTCACAGGCAATATTCAAATCAAATGAAACTAGATCGTTTAAAATGTACGAGTATATAATGAATGTAGGATCGATTAATTTTAGAGTGTCGTTAGAAACGGTATTTGTACTTTCTTTTTAAACTTCAACGATTATTTGGCATAATAAATGTACAATGAACAGACATAGGTTAAAGACGGAATAAATATATACAAAATATGAACACACAGACATACGAGTAAATGTAAGCACTTGCATGACCTTCTTCTCGCGCATGGACAGTAGAGTAGAAAACAGACAATATTGAAATAAAATTGATTATCGTTTAGAAACGTGGTAATAACTATGGCCTTTACTGTATTATTATAACGCGCATACAACCGGGTTACTCGGGTTACAGATGTCTTGTGTTACCTGGTTAGATGGGTTATTCTATAATACGAAGTACCGGAACCCTTAACGGTACGAGTTAAGGTTCGAATCCCTGGTTTGGAAACAGACTTGGCTTTCAATGTACCCAGTAACAGTATAGAGGAATTATTGTCAGCCTAGATTGGCATATGATACTGTAGAAAATTCTTTTTTTACTTAAAGTCTGTTTCTAAATAGCTCGGTAGATAAAGTGTTAACTACGCACCGCTGAACATCCGATTTTAAATAAACATTTCAATCGGATAAAAGGATTAAAGAAACATTTCACGCAAACGATATAGCTGCGAGGTCGAACAGAGGTCGCGAATTTCTTTCGTTATCTATTATACGATAACTTTGTCCATTTTAGAGTAAAATCAGAATGCGAGGTTTCAAGAGGGATAGGAGCGACCGGTGCAGGTCGCGTTTACAAACGACTTACTTTCGCCAGCAGGTTCTGCGTTATTCGCGAGCAGGTTTCACGTTGTTCGTCCGAACAGCTGTTGAGCTCCGTACACGATTAACCGTCAATCTGGTCTTACGTAAACTCGCGTCGTAATCTGATGCAACGAGCAAGGGGTTGCCTATCGGAACGGAATTATGCACGGAGAATAATCGCACTCCGTTTCGTTTAGAAATGCTGGCTACGCGTTTCTAAACTTTCTCGATATCGATTTAGAATTTGTCAGATTTTCTCGTTATAGCGGAAAGAGAGATGAGGTAATAATAATTTCATCCCACGGTTTGAAAATGTCGCGAGTCACTCTCGGTCCGATGAGTAACGCGATTATAATGCTTGGTAGATAAAGCGAAGTACAAGCCATGTAGAAGCTCCGTACAATGTCGCAATTGCCACGTTCGTGGATCAACGGTCATCGTCCATCGATCGCGGTATTTCCCGGTAGTGCTCGATGACGATACGGTAGAAACAAATGATAGGAATCGTAGTTCTTTTCTTTTAAATAATTAAAAGAAATAGATTTAATAATTGATTTAAGTTTATTCTTGTAATTGTAGGTTATAAGTAGACTGCGGATTTTTGTGCATTTATAGGAAATTTGAATGTGCTAGAAACTACAAAATGCACACAATATGCAAGAATATAAAAAAGATTGAAAGTAAAGTTCATGTTATAATATTTGCAGAATAAAATAATTTCCTATTTAGGTTCGATTTTTCTAGGCACTTTCGCGAAGATTTTATTTTGCATAAAGATCCGCAGTCCAGTTATAAGACGTGACATTTAACACGAATGTATCAATGAGACAGTGCAATGTAGGAGTTCCTACGCACTTAAATAAACGTTAAACATCATGTATTCTGTCCTGTGTTAAGGGAAATGTGGACAGTCAATCCTATTGGTTTCGTAAAATTCAGACAGGTGTCGGTGCTAACCACGGATGCCTGTGACTTGACCGTTGAACTATACTAACATAGTTCTTTTTATAAATAAATCTCATAGAAACTAAACACCAAAGTATAGAAGGTTAGAATTCTCACACCTATTCGAGAAAATTTACTGCCGTATACTTTTCGAGAAAATAGGCCCAAAGCAACTCTGTTAATTCGAAATATGACAGTTTTCGAAAATAGCCATAACAATATAAAAGTAGTACATAATGTAGTTCGTCACCATCGAGAATCTGTTTTACCGATACGGTATAGCAAGACAAGACAATATGGCGTTGAAAGTGTCAGCCAAATATGGTAAAATGCCACTTTTAACTGCTCATAACTTGTGAACCAGTGAATTCCGCGCCTTAAAACTAGCATTTTCGGATTTTTCTCGACAAAATCTACTGGATTATGTAAAAGATACTTAAAAATTTTAGGTCCGCCAAAGTAAAGTGCAGCCCTTTTTGCTGTTACTTTTGTATGTCGTAAAAGAATTAGCTACGATATTATATACAGGGTGTCCCAAAAATGTTGTAACACCTTGAAAGGGGTGGTTCGGGAGGTGATTTTAAACAACTTTTTCCTTAGCGAAAATGTTGTCCGAGACTTCGTTGAGCAGATATTAACGGAAAACACTGACCAATCAGAGCGCGAGTATACCGTTGGAGCGGTCATGGTATGAAGGCTACGCGCTAGGTAGTCGCGCTCCCCGACCAATCAGAGCGCGAGTATGCTGGTGGAGCGCCAGCGGTAGCGTATGAGCGCGGCCGCTTAGCGCGTAGCCTTCGCTACAGCGGCCGCTCAATCCGGCATACGCGCGCTCTGATTGGTCGGGGTTTTCCGTTAATATCTCTTTAACGAAGCCGCGGACAACATTTTCGCTAAGGAAAAAGTTGTTTAAAATCACCTCCCGAACCATCCCTTTCATGGTGTTACAACATTTTTTGGACACTCTGTATATTTGTAACGCTAACCTAGACATAACCTACGCATATCGCGAACCGTTATTTCTAACGTTTGAGCGAGCAACTCATGACTCGCAACAAAGAGACGCTGTTCCTGCTCGGTAACGGCTGTTTTTTTTCTCTTCTTCCGTGTTCTCAGCGAAGCCTTTGGGTGGCGTCCTCTACGAGCCGCGACAACTGCGACCTTTCCCTATTTCCCATTCTCGATACGTAGTCGTCGATCTCGTGAAAATACTCCCGAATATTCCGCATAGATTTCGTAACGTCGAAACGAGTTGAATTTGCGCCACGATCGACGACATCGACTGTCAACGATCGAACTCTGCCGGGCGCTAACGATGTTTACACCTGGTCTCTCAATGTCAATGCGAGGAGAGAGAAAGAGAGAGAGAGGCAAAGAGTCGATACAACAGACAGGAAACGTCACACGGGAAAATTCCGAATAATCTCGAGAGAATATTGTTCTAACGATTGAATTTCTTGAAATTCGTCCAACTTGTCACTCTTGGTCATCTAGAGTATTCTAGAGAGTTTCGGGTCTGACCAGTTTTACGCAATACGTACCTGCGAGTAATACATTATCTACAGCGAACAGATGAAACATAGTTTTCCTACGCTTTTCACTTCACGTAATTTCATTTCATGTACTATCCCCGAATTTACGAAATTCGCTGTTTCGAATACTCTCGACGCTTTCTAATCTTTCCTTCTAAATTTATTCGCAATTATCTGCGGACATTTCTCGCGATAAAATACGATCCTTATGCAATGACGTTCATTGAATGAACAGAGACGACTGCTGCCGGTCTCGATCGCGCAAAATTTGTTACAACATTTCCACTCTCCACGAGCACGAAATGATTACAATTAAATCGAAAATATTACTCGGGAGTCGAGCAAACGATACGTGGTTTAAGAACGTCTGGATACGGGCGGGATAAAATAACGTTAAAAAGTTAATTAAGAAAACATAATTATCATATCTAAGCGTACATTTCCACAGAAACTGATAAAATTGAGATCGATAAATTTGTTGACGCTCTTTGTAGGTTTGAAAGCGAAGAGATATAATAAAATTATATAACAATATGTTAAGTAGTCGATGTACGTTGCTTTAATGTTTGTATCGGTACAGTTCTAATTGCACAGAAAATAATAACAATGCCCTTGATATCAAATACAACGTATTAAGTTATTACTACTAACAGCGAAAAAGAATAACAAACAGTTCAATCGGTATGGTACGAGATAAGGAGCTACAAACACACGCAACTTCGTGTAATTATTTTCACTGATTCGATTTCGTAATTACTCGAAAGTGTATCTTGTAGTGTGCCAAGTTACGTCACTGTATAGCGATCTACGCCGATGAGCGAAAAGCCGAGGGCACCCGAAGCCCTTCGGATTGAACGAATGGTTCCTAGCAACGAACACATTCGTGGAACGAGAACGTTGAACCATGCATGCAAAATTACGTTACGACGAAAATTACAAGCAGATGAATTCTCTGCCACGATTCTGCTAAAATTTTATGAACGAAAAAATTTTATGAAAGAAAGCACATAAATATTTCTTTAATCGACTATTTTATACTAGTAATTCCATTAGTAATCGGAAGTTACATCGCAAATTATTTCCTTTAGTAAATATGGAATGTCTTATGAACGGAAAGGAAGCACGTAAATATTTCTTTAATCGACTATTTTATACTAGTAATTTCGTTAGTAATCGGAAGTTACATTGCGAATTATTTCCTCTAGTAAATGAAGAATGTCTTTCTAAAAATCAACGCGTATATCACAAGGGGTCAAATGACTCCCTCGTAGGTATACGTAAAATTCCGGTATTGGTAAATTTACTAAAAAAGAAGCAAATTTTGAAATCCAAGGTGTTGGCGACGGCACGGTTGGAATCTTTCCGATGTGAGAGTTCAACGATCAATTTGTTGAAAAAAAAAAAAAATGATAAACACGACGAAGTGTAATATGATTTTACTAAAATCCGTAACCTTTGACGCGTTAACGCGAAGCAAGCGCGTGGAGCTTACGTAACGTTAAGCTTCGTTTTAAGTTCGCGCTTGTAGGATTTCGCATGTATCACGATTCGCGCTGCGTGACACTCACCGAAATTGGATTCGCGTTGAAACTTCTAGCCGCGTTATTGACGAAGCGTTCAAGAACGATTAGAATAGGGAAGGAATACGTCATTCGGTAGGGAACCATGGAGGGGCTTGCAACGAGAGATGAGACTTTTGTAATAGCGCTCGAAGACGAATATAACGAATATAAGTATTGGCACAGAGCGACACTCTGAATAAGATTTTAGTCACAGATGCGAAAGAAGTCGTTTCAAACACTCGAGTTTCTCTAAAGTATAAAGGCGTTATGTCAGATTTAAGTCTAGCGCATTATGATGGAAATCACGTGGTCGTATGTTTGCGTGAGGCAGTGATGGGCAAAACCCTAGGCTTCGAATAAATCTGAAGTTTGCCGACACGTTCGTCTCGTTTCCTCTTTTGAACATTTTCCAAAGAAAGAAACGAGACAAACGCATCGGCAAAACTTCAGGTTTATTCGAAGCCTAGGGTTTTGCTCATCACTGCCGTGAGGTAACAATGTTATGGTTAACCCTTTGCACTTGAGAGGTGACTCTTAGTCACCACTAGATTTTTTTTTAGATTTAATTTCTTTGGAACTCAGTGTCAATAAAATGAATGTCGTTAGGCAAAGGTGACCTGATTTTCAAATCTCAAATTAGAGATCTCATTTTCGAAGTCAATCTAAGCTTAGTATTCGTGACAATAGAATGCTAAGAAAGCAAAAAAAAAAAGGCCTCAAGTGCAAAGGGTTAATATTCACCTCTACAACTAATCTTATTTCGAGAATTGGTCTGCGCTAATACCGACACACGGCACTGTACGAGCGTGTTATAAATGTCCCGAATAAAATTAGTCCCGCTGACTAATGACCGTCACTGTTTTTCTGTTTCAGGTCCGAAGTGCGATTCAAAGAACGCGGTAAACAGTGAATCTCGTCACGTGGCATCGGGTCTTATTGACCGACGCGTATCGGTGCTCGGATTGGCCGAGGCGTGGCACGTGACCGCTTAACGTCAACTGCGACTACCGTCTGCTGGTGGTCGGGCGGATTTCTCAACGAACCCTCGAAGAACAAAGGATTCCCATTCGATCTGTGTTACGAATTTCCGCTTTTCTAGGAATCGCTCTCCTTGTCCTTCGACTTCGAACGCGTGCTCGTAAATTGCGTGCTTCGGTGGACAAACTGTGCTACACGGTCATTCGAAAGACTCGCTTGTGTACGTTATTCGATCGACGTATTTACCCGGCTTCGAGAATCTGATAGTTCTCAACCGACTCTCCGGGGGGGGGATCAGTGACGGAATTTGGATTCTACGAGTCGGGAAAACTGTCAAATCTCGGTTCCAGCGTTGACGATAGTTTCCAATTTGTTTCAACGAGGAATCGTCGTGTTTCGCGTGTTCCATGAATGTCGTCGAAAATCGTTGTCTCGGCATGGTTAGGTAAATTTTCGAACGAGATTTACTTCGAGCAGTGCGTCTTTCTTCGCGGAGGCCCTCTAAGGGGATACGTCCCTTCGCTGTCGCGGCAGCTTTGAAGCAACTCGATAAAAGACGTCGCGACGCGGTGAAATCTTTCACCAGGAATTCGTTTAAAGAGTGGCTCTAGCCGTATATCGATCAAACATGTACAGCATGAACTACATCGGTAAATTCATCAGCAACTTTCGCGACTTCTACAACGAGATCAACGCGGCGACGTTGACCGGTGCCATAGACGTCGTCGTCGTCGAACAACCGGACGGATCCTTCACTTGCTCGCCTTTTCACGTGCGTTTCGGAAAACTTGGCGTTCTCCGTTCCAGGGAAAAAGTGGTGAGTGCTTGTCAATTTTTTTTTTTTTTTTTTTTTTTTTTTAAATAAAAAATTATACAGACTCTTATGCCACTTGTTAACTTAGATAATTCTCCCATGTACACTTTTTGAAGATGAAAATATATGTAAGCAAGTATCTTATATACAATTAGCTTGTAAAGTTATTTGATCTGATTAATGAATATAATGAGGAGCATAGAATATGTCCATAAAATCTATAAAATTCTTTAAACTACATATGGAATCAATATTGTTTTGCATTTAGAGGACACTATCTGTTAGTGGTATTACGTATATCAATTCTGTTTCAATATTAGATACGCTAGACAACAATGATTGGCTATTTCATATCCTTATAAACAGATGACATGAGAACTATGGATAAATGTCAAATTATATGCGATGACATGCATAACAATCACTTGGCATATTTAATACACGCTAACTGAATGATTTGTAGTTAATGTCAGCAATAGAACTTAAAATCTTATAGAGCATGATAATCACAACATAACTTCGTTCAAGAGTTTGTCAACTACTTTTTTTTTATATATTTATATAGGTGGACATAGAAATAAATGGAGAACCAAGGCAAATTCACATGAAACTGGGAGACTCAGGAGAAGCTTTCTTTGTAGAGGAAGTTAGCTCTGACGGTTCTCCAACAGACACAGAAATTCCACCTCATCTGGCTTGTTCGCCTATTCCAGATGACAACTGTTTCCCACCGACACAGTTTAACATACTCTCTGACCTTCCTCAAGAGCAGAGAGATAAGATTCTTATAGAATCCGTTTTATCCATTGAGAAAGAGAAATGGGAGCAGATGTCTGCTCTACCGCCCAACCAGAGGGAAAAATTCTTAATCGAACAGTTTTCGGATCTTCCAGCAGAACATAGAGAAAAATGGCTCCAAATTGCTTCTTTAACTGTGGAAGAGAGGGACGAAATGTTCAGGAAACATTTTGCCGATATATCGACGTTGCAGAAACAGCAAATGATTCGCGAACAATATTCGGCTCTGAAAACCGAAGACAAGGAAAGATTATTCAAAGAAAATTTCCCTGAATTGCCTGCAGAACAGAGGCAAAAGTTCGAGAAAGCATTGTTGAGCGATTGGAAAATAAAAGAAGATGTGAAACGGGATTCCTTGAAACCGGAGGAAGAAATTTTTGATATGGATGGTATAAACGACGATGAAACGCATCCAGCTGCGTCGACGCCTAAATCGTTCGTAGCTGTGACTTCTTCCGACAGAATTCGCAAAATTAGCGTGGTAAAGAACGACTTCAGACCGATCACGAACGACGAGCAAAGCAGTGGGAAGGAAAAGTCTAGCGATGAATCGAACTTGTTATGTAAAAAGAATTCGAAGGATGAGAGCGTCGAGGAAAACAAGAACAGTAATTCGACGAAAAGAAAACGCAAGAGGAAGAGCATGAAGAAAAAAGGATCTCATAGAAAAACAAGCAACGGCAGCAGCAGCCAGACGGAAGTGAGCGAAAACGATGCATCTGTTCCGGACGAATCGCTCAGCGAATCTGTAAGTTATACGAATAAATAATTCAATTTTATTTATTGCATTGATTATTGACATGTACATTAATTAAAGATGTTAAAGGGGCCAAATCCAGTCATAGAATTGGAAAACACTTCTGCTGAAACTATGACGTCAGTGCAAGAAACGGCGGATAAACGTCCTGAAACGGATTTCCATTTCTTCAGTGATACCGAAGTTACAAAGTAAGTCTGTTAAAATATATTTATAATATTGTACTATACATATTGTGGGAATTCCATTCACGAAACTCTACACGTTAAATTAATTATCGCACTCTTTTATTATCATCGCATTTAATAGGAATCAGGATTCCAGGCCATGTTCACCTGTTCAGTCTGACACAGAGTTTGAGATGCGCAAAATCACGCAGGAAGGCACAGAAGGAGAAGACAAGAGCCATCAACAGAGTTGGAGATGGGGAGAATTGCCAAGTCTACCTCTCGACACGACACACTCGTCTCACAGAAATTCGTTAAATTCATCGATCGCTGTCAATCAACCGAACAACAGTTAGTAAACTCGTTTATATTTCTTTCTATTGCTCCATCGTGCACAATGTTTACATCTTGTTAAATCGATTGTCTCGTACATATATTGTTAAGGAAATCAATTGGGTAGATGTTTGCGCATTTAAATGAATTCATTTTCTTGTTCTCAATTGTAATGTCATGTATCGTCAAATACTAACCTTCACATTCTTTCTCATTATTACACGAATTCGTAATAAGCATCGAATCACACGCTTCAGACTAACATTTTGCTAACTGCTTTTTTAATGGTAGCGGAGGCACACCGATCAATGCTCAGTGGTATGTTCTCGTTTATGAAGAAGACCTCTCGTGTTAGACACAACCCGGAATCAGAGGGAATTTATCTTAGCGATATTAATGCTGACGAACTGGATCCCGAAGTCGCTGCTCTCTATTTCCCTTCATCTCACAGAGGTCCAACGGCGGTTAAAGGTATAAATAAATAGCGGATGATTCATTGTTCTGGTTTAGTTTATTTTGTTTTACTTACTAATCGCTTTATTAATATAATGTGTGACGTCTTGCTAAAAATTGCTACACTCTGGAATGTTTTTGCTTTTTCATTTGATTAAAGTACTTGCAATGTATGCCAATTTATTGTGTAAATGACTACTAATATTTCAAATATTGATATTTATAACACATGGAATTGTGGTTGTCAGGTAACGTGTCCAAAATGCAGAAATTGAAATAATCAGGTTTCTTTTCTTTCAGACGGAAAAGCAATGGACGAAGAAGATACCGAATCAGGTAATGGACCAAGTCTACCGCAAAGTCCAAACAGCGTTGAGAGTGCTATGGGTGGGCCAAAATCATTGGACAGCGACTTTGAGGAACCAAAACATTCTGTATTTGACAGCAATATGGATATTAGTTTATCCCTTTGTGGTGGTTTAGACTCCGAAAATGGTCCAGGCAAAGAAGCCTTTCACCAAAATTTGCTTCATTTCGAGGATATTTGCTCGGATCCAAAATTATACGAGAACCCGAATCTAGTTGTAAAGATTAACGACAAATTTTACAATTGGTCTACCGCTTGCCCGATCGTAATGACCTATGCAGTTTTCCAAAGACACTTGCCGCAAGGTACAATAGAAAATTTGTACGCGCAATGCATGCCGTTGCCGTTGCACGAGGAGAAAAAGGAGGATAACAGTGGCAAGCCTGAAATTCGTAGCGGTTACAGTTCGTGGTTTTTATGGAGACGTTCTACTCAACCGCCTAAAAAATCTGAGGAACTTAGTCAAAGTAAGGTTCTTATTATTTTTTATTCGCCGAAAAACGTCAATTTTCAATCATACTTTTACACCAAGCAATAACTTTTATCCCTAACGTTACAGCCGACGGAGTTAGGATACAATCTTCAGAACAATTGATCGAAACGAAAGAAAGCACTCCGATTGACGAAATGTCACGCAGGGAAATAAAGACTGATCAGAACGTTGACTCCATGTCCGTTGAGACTGAGACTGTGGAACAATGTACAACTTTAATGTCAGAAATCGTCGACACTGAGAAATCTCAGGAAAGGGAAGGCGAGGGGTACAGTGGCAGCGAGGATTCTGACAGTAACCAAAATAAATCGCAAGGAGTCAAGATACCCAAAGAAAGGAGATCTTATTATGAATCTACCGAGAAATACCGTAAAACTTTGAGACTGTCGTCCGTGCAAATAGTACGTATTCGTACCGTTATTCGATACATTACCCATTTCGATAAAATAATAATAAACTCTTGTGACTCGTGACGTGTTATTTGTTTTTCGCCAGGCGAGTTTAAATTTAAAAGACGGAGCCAACGAAGTTGTGTTCAGCGTAACAACGGCTTATCAAGGCACGACCCGTTGTAAATGTCATATTTACAAATGGAGATGGGACGACAAGGTCGTCATCTCCGACATCGACGGCACTATAACGAAGTCTGATGTACTGGGTCACATACTACCGATCGTTGGCAAAGACTGGGCTCAATCGGGAGTCGCTCAGTTGTTCACGAAAATTAAAAACAACGGTTACAAATTGCTATACCTCTCAGCGAGAGCGATTGGACAAGCCAAAGTTACCAGAGAATACCTGAAGAGCATCAAGCAGGGAGACCTGTCGCTGCCCGAAGGGCCGTTGCTTTTGAACCCTACCAGCTTAATCTCAGCATTCCACCGCGAAGTCATCGAGAAGAAACCCGAAGAGTTCAAGATATCCTGTCTCAGCGATATTCAAGCATTGTTTCCTGAAGGCTCGAAGCCTTTCTACGCTGGTTACGGAAACAGAATTAATGTACATATTTTTCTTAATCTTTGTTACCGAACTTTATTCGAATTATATATTTAATATCAAATTTCTTTAACTTTTTTTTTAGGATGTTTGGGCATATCGAGCTGTAGGAATTCCGACTATGCGGATATTCACTATAAATCACAGAGGTGAATTAAAACACGAGTTGACGCAGACATTCCAATCATCGTAAGTAACCATGTACTTTCATTATCGTTGTTCTTTCTACTAATTTACACTTTAGTACTGTTCGACTAAATAGATGAACACGCATACATAGCGTTTAGTTCAATATTTGATATTAATTTTTATTGTTTTGTATGCGGTTCTGAAGTCATCGGTTCGATTATCGAGATGTCTAAACACGTTAAAGTCTGTTGCATGATTTACATATTAGTTTGACAAGTTTATGCGCCCATTAGTGCATTTTTACGCGATAGAATAGCATTTAGTTCGTCGAGGAGTCAGTCTAGCGTTTTGGGCTGAATGTGATTCGAATGAAAATTAATAAACTGCTCCTTCGACTAGCATTTGTTAATGGTAATCTGGACGCAAAAGGAACCAGGAACCTACGTATCGAATGTATTTGCGAAAGCGAAAAAGGCACACGTGTTTACATTCTGGTGATTGAAAAGAAAGGATATACTGATAGGTCGGATATTTCTGTGATTGCAGCTACGCATGTCAGTGCGATATCGTCAATGAGTTATTCCCGCCACTGCCCGTGCGAAACACCTACTGATGGCGACACAACCATAATAGCTGTTTCATTCTATTAGTTCAGTTGATTATGTTTCGATAACGATACAATTGCAGAACAGTATAGTAGTGCCATTGGTACTGAATTTTATTTCATACGTATTGACTTGCTACCTCATGACTGGAATAGTATATTCCATACAATGTATTTTTTATTAAAAAAAAAAAAAAAAAAAAATTAGCGATAAATTTATAGTTTTTTAGTGAGTCGATGTTAGATCAATCATACGCGTCACGTATGTAATTTGTACACAATGAAACGTATCCGCGTATATCGGTATGTAGGTGTTAGGGTTGTGTTAGGCATATTATAGTTATTATAGTATAGGCATATTCCATAGCGTTACAAGTGAGATTTACGAGGAGAGTTAGTACCTGCACGTTTAGATAAAAATAACTTTTCCAATGGCAATGGTCTTTCGAGGGTGGTTATAGCTAGTACTCTAATTCCATTAGTTTGTCGTGACTAGTATGTTTTGAGGTATTTGGTTGTGCAACAACTTCTATCTTCTTATGATTTATAGGGTAAGCACTTGTTACACAGTTGCTTTTTTATCATTTCCATCTTCACCGGTCCATTCATTTTTAGCGATCCTAACTTTGTCATCGCCTATATGTGTTATGATACAATCCGAATGGATTTTGTCGCTACGTATAACCTGCGCAAGTTTATTTGAAATTAATAATACGTTCACCAAGCGCATATTGAACATTCTCGAAACAAAATGTTTGAGATGCGTCGATGTGTACTACGACAAACAGTAGAAAAATAGAAACGGTTTGTACATTTTCTTGACTGTGCACGAATTTTCAACCAAGTACTTCGAACATATTACCTATGCAAGTTGCAAATTTGCGCATGGAGAGAGAAATCCTAGTTATCGCTTCTTCAAGTTTCGCTGAACAGTCATTTCTCGATAAAATTCACCGTTAACTTTTTGCATGAGAAGTTTCTGCTGGACAGAATCTTCGCTCGACCGATCAGATTCCATCGAGTCGCAAAAGCTTGAAATCCAATGGATTTTGTTTTTTCCTCGATGGAGGCACAGGTAGTCTCGATTACACCTTAACAATCATTTCGTGCATACATTTTACGACCTTGATCTTATCGAGGTAACACGATCAAATGAATGTATATCTTGTCGACAATTTGTCCCTTGTATTAAATTAAGTGGAACGTGCGCGGGCGTTTCTCACCTTTTGTGACTAGAGTTGGGCACATTTTTCTCCTAATATTTATTTAAATTTCCATTCATTCAAACTTCCTTATAACGCCCAACTCAGTAACGAAACATGCCCCCGTATGCCCTCTGCCTTCTGTGTTTTTTTCGACCTTCATCACCGTACGTAGCGTAAAATGAGCAATAATAACACGCAAAAATATTCTTGTTATTTTTTCCAGATACTCGAACATGAGCTACATAGTTGATCATCTGTTCCCACCTCGAAGGCAGGATGCCGCGGATGAATTCAGTTCTTTCGCGTATTGGCGGGATCCAATACCGGAAGTGCCGCCGCTCGAGGAACTTTACGCTCAAATCCAAGCTACCTAAGATTAAACGTGTTTTGCTTAATGGCAAAACGACACTTTGTTCGTAATACGAAAACGATCGTCATATTTAGCTACTTTTTGTACTCCATGTATTATCGGCTATAGTGTTCTTGACTGGTGCGACTTTTTAATATATTTGGAACGCGATCATAGGGTTTGGTACATTGGATGCGTTTCGGTTCGGTGACAGGGGCACCAATCTACGACGAAAATATGTATCCGCGACAGTTCTTGCCGTTGATCTGAAGTGATTTATAAAACAGCGCGAACGTGTCATTTATGATTGAATTTAAGTACATTCCAATTCTCTTAGCATAGAAGACTGTTAATTACTAACGACTCGAAATTTCTTTTAGGATCGAATTACGTCAGTCTAAGACGACGACACGTGTCTCCTTAACTTAACAAACGAAACTCGATACGTAATTACAGGCTTGAAAAAGGTCGAAGTGTATCGGTTGCGTACAATGCTTCGCGAAACCGTGGTCCGCATCTTTCCATAGAATATTATTCTACACGTTGTCGATCGATGTTAAAAACATTCACGATATCGATGAATAATTACGACATGGTGATAAGCTTGCATATAATACGGTCGACTATGTTTTGTAATCGTTGCGTTTAAAAAACGATTTGTGGTGCTAGAGGATAATGTCTCGTTTAATAGGCACCCCAGGACAGTTCAAATTAATTCGCGTTCCGTTCATTTATTTTTCGGTGAACTTATCGTGTTAGGCGAAATTTGTTACGTTTTAATCGTAACTGTTCTACCACAGGAGAATCAAAAACTGTAATATAATTTAACATAACTATTTTAGTTTTATTTTTGTCGAATATTTCGTTAAAGAAATCCTTATTTATTTTTATACAAGATCTCTGTTGAATTAGTGTGCTGTGAGATTGCCATATCTTAGGATGTAATCGTTTGTGTATTGTGATATTTCGATCAAACCAACGCTTGTCAGATAAACGATCGAAATCATCACAGTGTACAAAGTTAAGTTTACGACTTCGCACGGAGGAAGATGCTTCTGTATAGTTTCGTATGTCGAAATACTCCTTTTTTTTTATAGGCAGTGTGTAAGTTTCACTGTTTAATGTAAATGTGCTCTTGATTCGTCGTTTTTTTAACGACACCGTACACAACACACATACACACACACACACACATACACACACACAACGCCTGTGTCTTTCAAAATGCATCATCTCAAGGTACGCGTTAGTGAAGTAGAATAAGCTATCGTTTCCCGTTACAATACTACAGTTACAACAATAACAGCGAAAACAATGCAATTTTTTTTTCCTTTTATATTTTAGCTCGTATCATTTAAACGTGAGAAAGTACAATTTTGTTCGACCAAAGAATAGAGTTTGAAAGTATTTTCAGTTTCGAATATTAGCGAGTCGTATTCGGAATGGGTTTGTTGATAATACATATAGAAAGCTCATATTACTTGAAGTAAACAATTTTACAAAGGAATGTCGATATTCCGACGCTTACTCGACCGGATGCAAATGGCGCTAATTGGATGCAGGTTACTCGACGACGGCACAATGTATCGTACTCTAAATGATGTGTCGACTTTTTTTGCTTAATACAAACAAACAAAAATATTGTTCTTTATGAATCACGAATTCCATCTGAATTGACGGGGAATGAACGAAAGAGGCAACAGTGAAAGTAACAGTACTGGTTCTCCGTACTATTTGGTAATACGTTAATTCTCATTTTATAAAGTGTGTACACAATTTTAATTGTAGTAGGACGGTATTTGTAAGTTAGTAAATGTTTAATTTTTAGTATTATTTTATCTCTTTTGTTAATTATGTTATATACTTAGTACAAATAAATTCGAATTTATTTATAGCTTCGTTTCTAATAGACAAATTTTATGTGCTCTCATACAGGCGACGCTGAACAATTATCGACGTAAATTCTATCGATTAGATCGGTCCAATGAAACGAAGCATTCGAATACGTGGTCTTAGCACCCGTCGCCAATTCAGATCTCGGTATTCTTTAGCGGCAATTAAATCGCGGAATAAAGTTTCGAATGCTTTCTTCTGCCTATAGACGTGCTGCTTGACAAAATAAATAAACATTTATAAGTACATATTTACACGAAGCATGTTTCTACGTACCGAATAAATTTTATAGAATATTTTCTGATCGTTGAGTTCGTTAATTTAATATCTCGTTTTCGGATTCTTTTACGTCAATTTATTGATCAATTTTTTGTTTCGAGCAATAAACAGCATTCATCGTTAAACAAGAATATATGTGATACACTACGTTACACACGTTTTACTTTCTATCGAATATGTTATGAAATTTGAAACTTTATGGTTGTATGTTCTGTGATGTGGCATAATACTTATCGATTTTCGTACTATCGCGAGTTTGGTTTATGACAGTCCATCATTATATATAACTAAGCTCCTATCTGTATTAACCGTATACCTTGTACCTATCGAAACAATAAACGAAAATTAGTGGGATAATTATCGTTAGACTATAAACTTAGGAAGTTTAGTATAAAAATATTCGTAGACGTACATGCTTAGGTGTATTGGGACACCACCATTCGACAACGTGAAAATTTAAATGATTACTTGTCATGTCATTATAAAACGTTCATCGATGTCCAACTTGGCCAGCGCGTTTTAGTCTGCTATTGAGTTAAATGCAATTAAGAAAATTTAAATTGTTAAACTGCAATTAAGAAAATTTTTTGAAATTGTTAAATCTAAAAATATCGCTATATACTCTAACGTGACGTGTATCAAATACATTTCTACCCATCTCTAGGTGAAACTTGGAGACTATTCTAACGCCCGTGTCACCGACTACTTATACCTCGTACTTTAATCTTTTGCTACGCTTTATAGTTTCTTCATTTTCAGATGCATCGGAGGACTCGATGGACGAAGCGCTACCTTTTTTATTGGAATTTTCATCAAAGATAACTTTGCGGCCATTATTCCGGGGATTTTCCGAACACCAATAGTACACGGTCTATACGTATCGAGTTAAATAATATAAATTCCATCCATGAATGTTTCACTGCACGATAAATATTTAATATCGATATAGGTTATAGCGATGATTTTATGACTCACCCATAAAACTCCGATTATCCAAAATATGGTAAAATATACTACTAACATAGTTATGTTCGCGAGAGAATTTAAAAAAAAACTGCGATTATTATAAACGGAACGTTACATAATTTTAATTTTTATAAAAGGTAGGAAAACCTAGTTCTTCATAATTTTATATCAGTTGTTTCCAAAACTATATGGATATTGGATAACTTCAGGATTTTAATCATAATAGATTCATAGGGTGAAAAATTTATTTCTGTACAGGATATACAAAATACCTTCATGTATATACAAATTGAAAATGGTTTCGGTTAGTAGCATGCTGATCATGTATTATCAGTTTCCTCTGTATCTTCTACATCCATCTCATCTATATTCTCCTTAGCATCATCTTGAGAAGCAAGTTTCTTATATCCATCTTTTTTAGAAAAAACGCCTAAGGGAGTCAACTTGAAAGTAGCCAATTGTTTTTCAAGTAATTTCTGAAACAAGAAACATTGGTCCATTGATCCAGTATTAAGTTAATTTGTGAAATGTAGTTTGTCATATTTACCAAAATCCTTGCTTGTTCTGGAGTCAATGCTTGTCCTTTCTTACATACTGTATACTCTTTTATCAATGTTATCACACCTCTTTGCAAAGCTGTAGGCATTCCTAATTGTCTCAAATGGGGCTCTAAACTGTGTGAAAAATCTGGCATAGGCCCTTCGGGCAGTGTTATAGTTTCACTTACTATAAAACCAGATCTAGCATAATCTATTTCTTCGTATTCATCCATCCATTTTAATACCTAAACAAGAGATCAATTTGTATAATTAACACATACATTCATGAGTAATTAGTAAAACTTTATCAATTAAAAACATACTTCTTTCTTGGTTCTGTTTGTGAAAAGTAAACCACATTGTCCTTTCAATGAATTCGATAATTTATGTATCCCTTCTGCAACTTCGTTTTCCGGTGACTTGCCCAAAGCCAAGGCTATCACTTTGTTCTTACCGAAGAAAAATCGGCTGTCTTTCCATTCGGCTCTCAAGTCTTTAAGTTTATTGTTACGCATGTTGTGTACAGATATGAGAAATATTCTCGAATATTTCTCGACACAATTTTTAACATCTTCGACAATTTGTTGCTTCAAGACGAGTCCTTTTTTGCTTGTTTTCGTGAGAGATACTGTAAAATACAAGTTTATTGGTTATTTAACACGTGAAATCTTCGATAAACTACTGTTAGTTGAATTTTAAATATTACTTAAATACTTTTAGGTTAGTTTAAAAATTACATATTTATAAAAATAAGACTAATAATAAGATCATGCGTAGCAGGATATATTACTTTTCTTATCTCGTTTTGATTTCGGCATTTTGTTACAGGAATATGTTATAAATCAAGTATATACATTCGACGTTATCAAATGCGTAAACATGTGCTCATTCATAGCAATTCATGGACACAGAAATTGTCTAGCATCTAGCGGTCAACAGGCCGAACTAATTCTTTTATATATATCACTTATTATATTCCTAATATCTGATTTTATTTATGATTAACTTATAATAAAATTAAATAATAAGTGTAGGAAGTAATGAAATGGCCAGGGCATGCGTGATTATACCAAATTATCATTTTTTAAAATATTTTATTGATTTTGTGGCGGTGCCCTCAGGGGCTGTAGCTTGTTTGTAGCTACAGTACGGGCTTAGCAACCCCGAGGTACCCGAGCTAGAGGGGGGGTCAGCGGGCCCCAATAGATGAAAAGCAAGAGCAGTAGTGCAATAACTTTGTATAATAAATTACGCACTTTAAACAAATAAATAAATAAATGAATGATTTTGTGGCGCCATCGGTGGCAAAAGGTCCAAGTTTGTAGTAAAAATAGTTCTCGATGTTTCAGCTAGATGGCGGCACGATGTAAAACGTCGATAATTGTTACTGCAGATAAATAAAAGCAAATAAATGTGTAAATACTATATTAGAAGAATATACCGAAGCATTATGAAGCAAAGAATCGTATTAATTATGCATTTATGTCAAATAAAAAATAATTAGTAAAAAGTTGTCGGTTGCGCCATCTAGAAGGACCAGTGGGAACTATCTTAGGAACTAACTTGGGCGTTTTGCCACCGATGGCGCCACAAAACCAATATTAAAAAATATTTTTCAAAATGATAAATTGGCATAATCACGGATTTACTGGACATTTTATTAATTCCTACACTTATTATTCAATGTTATTTCAAATTGGTCATAAGGATAACTAGATATTAAAGTGTCAAAGAAATCTATCACTGAAAAATTAGTTCGGCCTGACCACCGCTAGATGGCGATACCAATCGCGTGTCCATTAGCTGCTGTATTGAAATCAGAAAATTTGAACCGCAGAAAGGTATATTAATCAAAATTTTAATTAAACAACCTAACTAGTAGAAATAATCCGTAACATCGTTTTAGACGTTCAATTGTTACCCTTTCAATAGAATCTATGCTGACTATACTGGCCTATACTGTTCATTATGGAAACACTCTCATTAATTTATGTATAAAATTAAATTTAAATTCAGTTATGTAACAGAAATAATTCCTCTTTACATGCTTCTTTTCTCTATATATTATTTTTTCGGATATCCTATACATCGAGCTTTACGTATATTTTTTATTAAATATTTTAGTTTCATTATAAACAATGTTCATATTCAAACAATGTTTATATTACTAACGAATAAAACTGTATCAATGTTTCAGGTTCTAACATTGAGAGTGTGTGTATGGCATCAATGTAAACCAGTTCGCGGGCCGAGCCCCTCACGCAATCCCTTCCCCTTCCACAGACCGCAGCCGAGAGAGAAAGACGTCAGTATAGAGCAGAGCGTAGAGCAGAGCACACCAAGGTAACTGCGCCGTCGTAGAACGCGCATTCGGATAGGGTTGGGTTGGGGGAAGCTCTTGGACACATGTGCTAACCCGTGTCTCGTAACTTACTTATTTATTAATTTACCGATCAACTTTTAATTAGCGAAATTATCGTAAATAACGGGATACATTTATGAATTTAATTATTCTATAAAAATGTCGTTCGAAGCAATTTATTCTCTTTATCGAGCGTTTCAATTAATTCAGTTCTTCGTCATATTTAACAAAAACACGCGTTCATCTAATATTCAACAGTAAGTAAACGTACGTCGACGAATACATTCCAAGTAAAACGGGACTGAAATTTTTCGGTAATTTTTCTTTTCAAAAATGTATTCAATAAATTCTAAAACGTATCGAATATTAAAATATACTCGTTAAATAGTTAAAATTTTAATCGGTTAATAATTCGTGGTCGACAGATTTAAGAATTGGCGGGAACGTGAAAGTGTTTTTCGAACCAACGGAAAGCGTCAAGTGAACGCAGTTCAAGATGGCGGCTTCCGCTCGTTGCGCCAGTGCACTCTGTGAGATCGTAGTGGACGGGAGCCGTTGAATTCACCGAAGCCTCGATTTTCTAGGCCGCTCACAACTCTCCAAAGGTGAGTCTCATTTTCTGTAGAATCCTGTTCGGGCGTGAGAGTAAGACAAAGCAGCCGAATGCAATGTCTCGCGAGATATCGGTCGCAATTAACACGAAGTGTATTCGACTGCGAGCCGTGTGAACCCCGTAGCCATGCAATCCGCCGATATCATTTTCTCGTATCGCTCGAAATAACCTATACGCTCGGTTCGTTTCTTCGAGTTTTCGCGATCGAGACAATCGTTTCGACGTTAACGTGCGGTATACGAATCGCCTTGATTGTTCGTCGTGCGAATCATCGTTTTAGCAAAGTTCGTTAGGTTGCCGTGCGATGCTGGATCGTCGTGAAGGCAGTCGCTTGCCGCTCGGCACGGATGCACCAGTGTTACCAACCTCACTCGATGAAACTGTAATAGATACCCGAATCTAAAAAGATTAGGCAGTACAATATTTAAATATAAATTAAGTTTCACGCGAAGTAAGCTATTTCATACTTTGGCTCTATAGTACGATTCTTTTACAAATCTCGTATTTTTTATATACTAATTCACGACTGTTGAACGAAGTACTCGTGTCAATCCGGAACACCTTTCCATAACTGATCTCTCACCTGTCGATATATTATCAATAATGCATGATTCGCGATATCCAAATGTGTTTTTGCTTTTAACGTTTGTCAGCGACCTCTTCGGAATATTCGCATTGTTCTTAATCTTTTTCTTTGCCTTGCTCTTACCCCGTGATGTGTGTTAACGTAACTAATCGATTATTCAAGTAATACTGATAAATTCGATGGGTGGATACTAACTCGTATTAAATCGTATCGTAACGTAAAAGTAACTCACACGTGTGAAGAATACAGAGACCATTTCTCGATAGAAACATTAAACAAAAATTAGGAGAAAGTGTACAAGTTCAGACTCGATTAATATAGACCGTAAACAGTATGGATGTACAGTAAGAAGGGAAAATAAACGCAAATATTCTTTAAGAATAGAAATTTTTAATAGTGTACTAAAATGGAATAAAATCAGTAGACATGGCAACACTGGGATGCATACGACGCGCCCGCCCTAACGTACAATACGATTGCCGCCATCTTAGTTATATAGCCGGCGACGAAAATTGTCTTTCGTTCGTCGAAAGATCTTTCCAAGTTATTCCCCTTCTTTTTCCCCTGTCTACGTACACGATGATTCAACGTGCTTTCGATTATCAACGTTTACGGGCGTAGTTTCGCGAAATGACAGCCGCCAGATGCAAAATACACGGTCGATGTTTCTCTCGCCGAATGATTTTTTTCCTCCCGATATTTGACCCCTTATACGGCACGGAGAAATCGGAGATACATTGCGTGGCAGCTTTTGCCTGTTCTCTCGCGCACGATATCCGACCTGCTTACGCTTGAAATCGCGATAAAGACCATAGGCACGCGTCACGCGTTCTTCCTAGCGACGTACACGCGCTCGAGACGAGCATACACGCCCTTTGACAAGTGAACCGATATCGTCGTTCCTTCGATGGTGCTTCGGTGCGTCTCGGGTAGGGATGTTCGATTCGATGTTTCTACGAGAATCGACGCAGAAATGTAGTATCCGCGCCTCCCATACCTAACAATAAAGACTCAAATAAGAACACGATACGTAGGGTAAGGGATTGGTCTTGTAGGTTAAGCGGTCGACTGTGGATCCGAGGATCGTGGGTTCGAATCCCCGTGTCTTATTTTTCCTTTAGACTCCTACAGGAATGAGATTAAAAAATAAACTAAAATTCAAGGAAAAGGGAATTTTCTAAAAAATCGATTCGGAATCGTTGATCCCTGTATAGAATTCGTATATCATTCGAGTTTTGTTTTTAACGTTGTTCAACAATGCACGAATTACTTGTCGCGTAGCAACTCGATATTGACCGGTGTGTCGCGCGAATCCGTCTTCGTTCTTTTCCACTGTGCTGTACTATCGAACGTCGATAAGCAGATACATTAACAGCTATTAACGCTATTATAATCAAAGTTTAGACGTATCTGGTCTTTTTTACCCAAAGAACACTAGGTTTTTAAACAGTTTCCTAACCTCAACGCAAAGGTAGGAACTTGAACGTCATAGGAATCAGGGTCGGCGCTAGAGTTCCCGGCACCTGCGTCATTGCAAAGTAGCCTACTCTCCACCTGCCCTTGCCACGTCACGGTCCTGCTCGAGACCGAAATAATATACTACGATAACTTAACGCAGGGCCGGCGTGCCTTTTGCGGGGCTTGAATTCACATTCAAATCGTACACTTGAATTTTACATCGAGGAATTATTTATTTACAAATGCTGTATATTTTTTATAAAATGAATATCAAATAATAATACTTTGATGATTTTTGTTACTCCTGTAGGGATCTAATAACTTTTAAACGTAACAGTTTGATAACGAATTATTTAATGTCTGATTCTTACAATTGTCTTAACTGAACTGAACTCCGAATTATTAATAAACAAACCACACCGCGTTCCCACGGAACCATCGCATACATGCATACACTCAGACACTTACCATATTATACAGGGTGTCCCAAAAATGTTGTAACACCTTGAAAGAGGTGGTTCGGGAGGTGATTTGAAACAACTTTTTCCTTAGCGAAAATGTTGTCCGAGGCTTCGTTGAGGAGATATTAACAGAAAACACTGACCAATCAGAGCGCGCGTATGCCGTTGGAGCGCTCGCGATAGCGTATGAGCGCGGCCGCCTAGCGCTTAGCCACGCCTACCACCGGCATACTCGCGCTCCGATTGGTCAGTGTTTTCCGTTAATATCTCCTCAACGAAGCCTCGGGCATTTTCGCTAAGGAAAAAGTTGTTTCAAATCACCCCCCGAACCCCCTCTTGCAAGGTGTTACAACATTTTTGGGACACCCTGTATATCACACGCTTACACTCCTTTCGAATTTAATCATCGCTACTAAAAAAATGTCTTGCATCTCAGCAGAAATTGCTTCCATTTGTTAATGGTATCATCAGTCTGTAAAAAGTTAATCAAAATCCGTACCTTTTAATTCAGTAATTCTCGTAGATCGCGGGACCTTTTAAAACGCGAGGCCGGGTTCCGGCGAACGCGCTGAACCTGCCTTGCGCCGGCCCTGATTTAACGTAATAATTAACGGTGATTATCGGATGTCGGACCCGCGATGCCTTCAATGTTGCAAGCTGTTTCGTTCGCTACGTAAAACGCGCGATCGTTTGCTACGTAATTGCCATCAGAACCGAGAATAACGTTAATCGGCAATTTTGGCGGAAGACAGACGGTTCGTTCGTAGTGGGGGACCATGAACTCTCCTTCTCGCTCTCTTCCCCTACTCTTTCTCGGTCATCGAACAACTCCAACTGCCGAGGTCTACTCTTTTCGCCAAGGCCGACGACAGGCGTACTCCGTCTTTCCGTTGTTCGCTCGCTCGCTCGGGTCCACGTCTCGTCGTGTCACGTCGGTGACGTTCCATCCGTAGCTCCTCGTACGTATTTGCGTAACGAACGAGGTTTTTCAGTCGCAGAGGTCGCCGCATTCTTTCCTACGATTCGTTCGAGCGAGCTCGTAGTGGCGCTATTCGCCATTCATCGCGAACCTTTTATCGACCGTGTTCCGAAACGCGCGAGATGCCAGCGGTAACAATCTCGCCTCTTATATCACGATTTTTCATTAGTTCCGATTGCGAAACAGCTCGAGTATCTTGAATGAACGCAAAAGACGCGCCTGTATCTTATCGCGATATTATTTGCGACGCTTCGCGTGGAAACTCGACTCGTCTCGAAGTTAGGAAAGAGCTTCCGAACGTATTTTCGAATATCGCGATAATTAGATCGGGACGATTACGAGTAAAGGTCGATTCAGACTATACGACAACGGACTACCGACACGACAAAACATCAAAACACGCGTTTTAATGGAACTATTCACACTTATTCCCGTTGACGGAACGTTCAGGTCGGTGTCTGTCAAGTGTGAATAGTTCCATTAAAACACGTGTTTTAATGTTTTGTCGTGTCGTTGCCGGGCCGTAAGCCTGAATCGACCTTTACAGTTAATTTTTGTATAGCGGCCGAGAATCGGGGTCTGTAGGTTCAGACGTACAGGCAAAGGTGAATATACATGCCTGTACGCTTATGCTCGCGATAAATATTTTACGAACTGTCTGCGTATCGCTTCACGTTGGTAACGCCTCTTCCAGTTATGATGGATGCATGCATACAGGGTGTCTCGCGCGGTATACGGTAAACTTTTCCATCCCGTTTAGCAGGTCATTCGAAAAGCGACGTTCAATATGCCACGAGGTCGATTCACCTATGCTATCGAGGCGAGCGGTGTTTAACCCTTTCCACTCCACCGACGACGTACACGATGCGCGCCATAGTTTCGCGATAAGTATAGATACACAGTAGAAGATATACATGTAGAAACTAACTTCCAAGGAAGACGTTATTTTTCGTAATTTCACCGCCGAAGCTCCCTCTTTGGAGCTGAGGAAGCAGCGTTGGAAATTGGAAGATTGCCCTTTATCGTTCTCGCGAAAAGTCAGAGGGCAGGATCGACAGAGTAACGACTTCGCCGCGAATGATTCCCCGTTTCGTTTCTAAATCTGTCCCGAAAGGTAGAAACGTCGGTGACGCAAGCCTATCGATTACTACCGTGTCAATCTTTCGACCAGTCGAGTGCTCGGTTAATCGCTATGTACTTTAAACTCTCCCAACTGCTATCGAACGGTAACAACGAAATTTTAACCCTTTGCACTCGAGGCCTTCTTTTCTGGTATCTATCAGCTACTCGAGACGCTTTCTCAGCATTATCGTCTTAGCATTCTATTGTCACGAATGCTAAGCGTAGATTGACTTCGAATATGAGATCTCTAATTTCAGATTTGAAAATCAGGTCAGCTTTCATTTTATCGACACTTTGAGTTCCAAAGAAATTAAACCTATAGGAAACCAAGTCACCTCTCGAGTGCAAAGGGTTAACCATAACATTCTTACCCCACGCAAACATACGACCATGCGATTTCCATCATAATACGCTAAACTTAAATCCTTAACTTGAGATTTGAGAATCAGGTTTTTGCCTCAACGACAATCATTTTATTGGCACTGCGAGTTCCAAAGAAATTAAACCGAAGGGAAACCTAGTGGTAATTATCAATTACCTCTCGAGTGCAAAGGGTTAATAAGAACTTTTCTCTCGGTATACGAACGCAAAAATATTTCAATACCCCTCACCTCTCAGAAATGAACCGTTTGCTCTCTATACTGGTATTCGTATACGGTGTGTTTCGTTTATCTAGCAAGGTAAATATCTCGTGACGCACTGAAGTTACGAAAAAAATTCATTTACAAAAATTGTTCGGTTTGTAGGGTACAATCATATGATGTAATTTTTTTCGGGCCTGGAATAGTAGGGAGGGGGGATTTCAAAGTCAAAATAAGTTTTTTTAAATGGAATTATATATATATATTTTTTTTTTGCATGGCCTGATAGATAGCTTTTTTCGAAACGAATTCAACGGTATATCACGTTATTTAATTTGCTGTTTCCAAACGTTAGAAATTACAGTGACTCCCAGAAATATTCGGACATCAGTGTATGGTTAGCTTTATGGCTTAATATCGTAGTTATTAAAAAAGCAATCGTGTTCGTTACTTTTTCCAATAATAAGTCATTTATTAATGTTATTAAAGATGTATACATTAATCCAAAAATTTACGTAAAAAAAAAACTGAATACAATATTTATAGTTTATATCGTTTGAAATTGTTTGAATAAATTGACAATGTTTCTTATTGTTGACACTGTTGGCATTTGTTGACAAGGATGCCGTCTATAAAATTCCCGAGCCACTTCGGCATAGGATAAATATCTATCACCACGCAAACTAATTCGGCGTTTTCCTGAACTGTTAAGGACATTTTTCGGAAATCAATAATTTCGAAAGCACCGATCGGAACTAATCTCTAGTATTGTCCTTTCTCAACTAAAATAAACGAGACTCGAGCCAAACGGCACAAGTCATCAAAACAAATGACAACAGTGTTACAGCTAATAGCCGTGGCAACCCGATATATCCTACCATTACCTACTCACAAAACGTTACAAGTTTATAATATAATTTCTAACGTTTGGAAACAGCAAATTAAATAATGTGATATACCGTTGAATTCGTTTCGAAAAGAGCTATCAGGCCATGCAAAAAAATAAAATATATATAATTCCATTTAAAAAACTTATTTTGACTTTGAAATCCCCCCTCCCTACTATTCCAGGCCCGAAAAAAAATTACATCATATGATTGTACCCTACAAATCGAACAATTTTTGTAAATAAATTTTTGTCGTGACTTCAGTGCGTCCGATATTCGTATAGATTAACGGTATAATAACACGCGACATGTATTCATTGTGAAATGACGTTCGCGTTCGGTTCTACTTCGATCCTACGACAATTGAAAATATCAAGGCAACCCAGTTCCTCGTAGACCGGTTGGGTGGTCCGCGGTTAGGCGTGTTTCGGCGTGAAAGGAAAGCGTGCGAACGAGAAATTGAAAGCTTCCCTCGCGAACGGGGCGAAACGCGATGAAGCGGGGTGAGGGTACAATTCGTTCCATGCGGGTATATCAAGCTTGCACCCTCGAGGGGGTTGCTCGTTGCTGAAGCGTTCGCGAGAGGGTTGACTCTCCACTTCGTGCCGCCTCCGTCGCCACTTACGGACGTTGTTCGACTCCAGGCAGACGCTACTCGCGCGTCTAACCGAGTTTGTGCATAATTAACCCCTGTTGAACGCAGGACCAGGACTACTCAAATAATTAAGCACTCGAACATTTTGCGTTCATTCGAGTATTGTTTAAGGGAGGGCGCCGGGACCAAAACTAGTTACCAGTAGTCATTGAACAAAAATTTTGAAACTTTGTAGTTTTATTTATTATTTATTTATTGCTTTTAAACCGAATATGATTTATATAGCATATACGTTACATAAACATATTGACATGTTGCTTAACATTTTAATGCGCCTTTCTTACATAGATTAACTTAAAACTAGCTCGTATAGCGTCTGTGTGCAACTTTGTAGTTTTATACAGTTTTTAACTCTGAATTCAATGGTGTGAACGACAAAAATGTTTAAACAATTTTTCTTTGCATTTTTGATAAACGAATAGTTGAAAAAGGAGTCAGATCGAAGAATTGATACGCTTGTTTGTCCGTTATTGTTTTAGGAGTATTTTTAAAAAAGAATTCACCTAGATAGCTACATTTTGTAATGTCGTGATCGTGTATGACACTAACTAAGTCTGTACGTAATTTATGAGAAGAAATTGAAAAAAAAATGGAGTAGAGTAGTCAGCATTGAGTAAATTGTTGTATTAATTTATTTTATTATTGTACTATGCTATACTATATTCACTAGTTATTATACCATAAAGACATGAATAATAACGAACAAACAAGCATATGGATTTTTCGATCCGACTTGTTTTTCAAAAATGCGATAAACATGTTTATACATTTCTTTGTTTACACCATTGCAATTACTACAAAAACTACATAAAAGTACAAGGTTTCTCTTAATTTCGCATTATTGAAAATAGCGGCCATAGGTGTCGCTACCACCTCGACTCGTCGACGGAGTATGCGAACGTCGCATATTTGCGTTCGCGTCGCGAACAATGAATTGGATACGACGCAATCGAATCTCCTTGCCAGCGACGATCGAAATTTCCGCGAGTTTCCCGTTTCGTACGTCGCGTATGTGTTGCGCATTGTACGCGCGCCGACGGAAATTGAATTTTGCCCGATAATAAGTTCATGCCTGCGGCACCGTCGCGTGTTGCGTTCAACTGTTTCGCGACGACTGCCGCTTCCCGACAGAGACGAATATAATTTTTCTATCGCTGGAATTTACATCTGTTCCGAATCTCCCGTGCCTTGTTTTTCATTTAGATTCCTGCGTCGTATTTCTCCTTTGACGTTCACTTCTAGGTCGCACGTCTCTCTTTTTATCATTAATACAGGGTGTCCCAAAAATGTTGTAACACCTTGAAAGAGGCGATTCGGGAGGTTATTTGAAACAACTTTTTCCTTAGCGAAAATGTTGTCCGAGGTTTCGTTAAGGAGATATTAAGAGAAAACATTGACCAATCAGAGCGCGAGTACGCCGGTTGAGCGTAGACTTACGCGCTAGGCGGTCGCGCTCATTCGCTACCGCGGCCGCTCCAACGGTATACGCGCGCTCTGATTGGTCAGTGTTTTCCGTTAATATCTCCTCAACGAAGCCTCGGACAATATTTTTGCTAAGGAAAAAGTCGTTTCAAATCACATCCCGAACCACCTATTTCAAGGTGTCACAACATTTTTGGGACACCCTGTATATTCAAAAGACTCGATAGACGAAGAGATTACAGATCTTCAGATCTGTGATCCTTCGGGAAATCATACTCCGCGTGTCGAAAATCATGCGTTTCGGAAATTGGGTCGACGATCTCCCGAAAAGTTCCGGCGGGTTCGCAGAGGGCGTTGCTTTCGAGGATTCATATTCGTGGATCGTTTCCGCGTATAGTGTTGAAACGAACGTCCCTTCTGGATGCGTCATTTCGTCAGAAGAAACGCTGAACGCTCTTTTAACCACCTCCTTGTTGCTTTCACGTTCCCGCGCGTAACGTCTGTAGAAAGAAAGGCAGAAAGAATCCGTACTAATAATACCCAGCGGCGTCCTTCGGCTAGTTGGCCTCCCCGCGTGCGTAATGCAGTGGCGTCACTAGGGTTAGTGTCACCCAGTGCCGTAACACACGGGGTCACCCCCCCGTGAACCTCCTCTCGAATTCGAGCGAATTCGATACGAATTCCTTAAGAATGTTCTTGGTAATTATAGAGAACAGGTACATCCTCACCGATTTCGATGATTTTTAAATATGTTGTAGAAATCAACATTTTGAACAACTTTTTCCTATACATATAACCGTCGCTCGACCTTAGTTTCCGAGATATTTGGAAAATACCATTGCTACTACCAATAATGAATATTGCATATAGCTACGCGTGGCAGCGTGGAATCGGCAATCGTCGATTGTTAACGCGATTGTGTAGACACAGAAAAAATCTAGTTTGACACTGACGTCGTTGATTACCGTCAAAGGATTAAAAATGAACTTGCCTGAATATTTGACTATATGCGGCAGATATGATAGACTAATTTATTTGTTAATTGAACAAAGAGTGCAAATATCTCGGAAACTAAGGTCGAGCGACGGTTGTATGTATAGGAAAAAGTTGTTCAAAATGTTGATTTCTACAACATATTTGAAAATCATTGAAATCGGTGAGGATGTACCTGTTCTCTATAATTACCATGTTCTTTACAGCGAGGTAATATTATTCATACTACACCCATCTTATTTTATACCTTATTACCCCATTTGCATCACACGGAAAAGTGGAAAATTCCTTCTTGCCATCAATATTTTATTTAAATTCAATTTCCAAGTAAATCGTGCGCATGTATGCGCCACTGATGCAAACGGGTTCATCGAGATGCGTAATAATGGGACTCACCTGCTCTACATTTGATCAGTTGCACATTGCGGTTTCACCCTTGTCGAATACGATTTATTTTATGTCGTCGCGTTCGACCGTTCAACCGCATGTTCCTTCGCGAATCCCTAAATGACTGTCTTTTGTTTTCCGTAACTCGAATGTTTCAATCGATACTTCTCATTACGAGTATAACAATGCTACAATTTGATTTACAAATTTTGAGGTTTCAAATTGATAAACGTATCGTTAGCAAAGTAAACCATAGCCTGCGTTACTCAGGGATAGTGGAGCTTTCTATTACTGGCAACAATTTTAAAATCGTTTCAATAGTTTCGGAGATTAGTCGGAATAAACAGACACTTTAATTTTATTTATATAATTTATTTACTCATATATATTGAATTAATAAAAATATATATGTATAAGAAGACGAAGATAGATTTCTTTATACGTCCTAATATTTTCGTTAAACCCAGTTGGAATTCTATTTAGTTGTTCTTAAAAAGCGTTTTAATGATAAGTTCACATTATATATATATAATGTGAATATATATACACACAGCTAAATAGAACTAAATAGAATTTCAACTGGGTTTAACGAAAATATTAGGACGTATAAAGAAATCTATCTTCTTCTTCTTCTTATATATATATATTAATAAATATATAAATATATATATACATTATTATAAATTCAATATATATATATATATAAACAAGTAAATTATATAAATTGAATATTAAATTATATAAATTATATAAATGAAATTGAAGTGTCTGTATATATATATATATATAAGAAGCAGATAAATTTCTGGATACGTCCCAATATTTCCGTTAAACCCAATTAAAGTTCTATTTAGTTCTTAAAAAGCGTTTCAATGGTAAATTCACATTTCCTCGAACGGTATGAGTCTGGTGCACCTTGGCGACGCCACTGCCGATTGTTGCCTCGCTTTTGCGCGATTCGTAGCGAGGTTTTCTCACTCGAGACGCGTAATCGTCGGAAACGCGTTCGCCGCCGTGCAATAATGGGGATCGCGTGACGCATTCGAGCAACGAACACGGAAGCACATCCGTCGTCCAGACGACTAGGCGAAGTCGAACATTTTCACGGGCGTTTTAATCTACTTACCAAAGAATCAACTTTCCCGTTATCGTCATCTCGGCAATTCTTTACGAATCCCGTCTCTGAAATGTTGACGACGAGGTGTAAAACAGTCTCAGCTCAGAGAGAAGTGGAGGGGGTGTTTCCTGTTGGTCAGAATAGTCGAAAGGGAGCTGTAGGGGGTGGAGGAAAATTTTCCGCGGATTCTTGGCTCGCGCGAAAATTTCGATGGTCGGTCGTACGTCTCCTGGCGCCGTCGTGGGACGTTTTGCCGTGTCGTCCTTTTATCGGTACGACCTCCTCGTTGTTTTTCGACCCAAAAACCTGGCCTCGTTTCCGCGTGACCCGAACGAATTGCGCCGCGTCCATTCTTTTGCAAACCACGGCGACACGATTCCGCCCAGTTTCTTGTCGGTGCTCGTTATCGATTTCTTCGTGATTCGAATGATAGTTTATCAACAGTCTTTTTGTAAAATACGAACGTTACATAGCAAGCGAAACAGCGCCAAGCGTGTGGGGTCACTTTGACCTTACGTAAATAGGGATAGGTTAGAAGATAAACATTCTTCTAGTGGACGTTGCTAAATTTAAAGAAGCGCCTATACATCAGTTTGACGTTCACCTGACGCTAACAGCCTTAACACTTGTAATCTTATAACCACGACTACCGTTACATACGTAATTTTTTATAAACATTATGTCAAATTGTTGGACGTAAAGGTCAAATAAATGTCAGCATAAATCGCTATGGTAAAACGAAACGCGAAGTATTAGATCTAACAATGAAAATGCCTCTCGTTGGCACATACTTTGACAATGCAGATTTAAACAAAAGCCCGTCGTCACTCTATCGGATACGCGAAATACGGCCATTTTGCATAACACACGGTCGCAATTACATTTAATAATCGGGCGCGTTTAACGGAGGTCTCGCTGTATATTTCAGTTTAAGGAATCTGTAGGGAGAGCTCAGGAGAGCTTAGCTACCGAAATAAATGGAGAGTCACGAGTTCGAATTGAAGGATTGCACTTTATTCAATATATTGTCTATGCGACGCGTTCCTTTTTGAATGCAGGAGACGTAATCTTTTGTACGCGTTACGACCGTTACAAAAAGGAGAGAGAACGATAACTTAACACTTTATTTACCAGGAGCCTATTTTTAGGCTTTTTAATCGCAGTATTTAGCTATTTGAATTTATTTACTGTGTCGATGGTTGTCTATTTAGAATGTTCAGTGTTGGGAAACAGAATTGGCTTTCAATGTACCCAGTAACAGTATGGAGGCAATTATTGTCAGCCTAGATTGGCATATGATACTGTAGAAAATTCTTTTTTTAATTAAAGTCTGTTTCTAAATAGCCCGGTAGATAAAGTGTTAAAACTAAACTTACCAACCAAGTAACAAAATCTTACTAGCTAACTAACATATAGTGCTGCGGTCCAGTCTAAGGATTTTTCCGCCACAAATCCTGATACATTTTCGCCATCTATCCTCGTAGATCGTAGCCATGAAGACTGTATAAGGAGTCCTAACTGTGTAGTGTAGAAGTGTTATCAAAATCCCGAGCATTAAGTTATGAATATTTCTACCACTCGCGGCGCAAGTGAGCACAGATTACAATATATACAGGGTGTCCCAAAAATGTTGTAACACCTTGAAAGGGGTGGTTCGGGAGGTGATTTGAAACAACTTTTTCCTTAGCGAAAATGTTGTCCGAGGCTTCGTTAAGGAGATATTAACGGAAAACACTGACCAATCAGAGCGCGAGTATGCCGTTGGAGCGCTCGCGATAGCCTATGAGCGCGGCCGCCTAGCGCGTAGCCACGCCTACCGCGGCCGCTTCACCGGCATACTCGCGCTCTGATTGGTCGCAATGTTTTCTCTTAATATCTCCTCAACGAAGCCTCGGACAACATTTTCGCTGAAGGAAAAAGTTGTTTCAAATCACCTCCCGAACCACCCCTTTCAATGAGTTACAACATTTTTGGGACACCCTGTATATATCGTAATCTGTGCTCACTTGCGCCGCGAGTGGTAGAAATATTCATAACTTAAAGCTCGGGATTTTGATAACAGTTTTCTAGTAACTTTCTTAGGGAGTTGAATCTCCTTATACAGTCTTCATGATCGCAGCACAACGATGATATGGTCTTCAGGGGCTGTAGCGGTGTTTTTTTGAAGCTACAGTACGGGCTTAGCAACCCCGAAGTACCCGAGCTAGAGGGGGCAGAACGGGCCCCAATAAATGAGAAGTAAGAGATACTGCTGCAAACAGTATTAAAATAATACACCAGTCACGTAAGACGATGATAAGAAGAATGGAAATAAGCTAGTAATAAGCAAGCAGTGGTGTAATAATTTTGTATAATAAATAGACTGCGGATCTTTGTGCATTTATAGGAAATTTGAATGTGCAAGAAACTACAAAATACAAGCAATACGCAAGAATATAAAACAGATTGAAAGTAAAGTTCACGTTATAATATTTGCAAAATAAAATTGATTCCTATTTAAGTTCAATTTTTGTAGGCACGTTCGGGAAGATTTTATTTTCCATAAAGATCCGCAGTCTAATAATAAACTACGCACTTTAAATAAATGAACGAACGAACACAACGATGATCAATTTTCGGTGACCGTATTTTATCGCGAAAACGGAAAGTCCATAGGTTTTTCGAGACCTCGAAGCCGGTCATAGCCGCTTCGAGTTGCTTCAACGTCGACAGCTAGCTAGTGGTCGAGCACTCTCGTTTACGGTGTAGGTGTGTAATTCGGTTGCGACGCTACGAACGAACCAGCGAGCTTGACATCAGTCGCTATTCCAAGACGGCTGACGCACAAGCTCGAGTTTGTCGTGCGCGTACAATTGTATGCGTGTCGCATCCGCGGTGGCCGTGTGTGCACGCGTCCGTATGTATACCGAGTGCACGCGCGCAACGTAAATATACCTCTTGCGCGCAACTTTTTTGCCGGTTCGTATGGTCGAAAGACACCCTTTCGATTCTTCTCTTTTGCGATCGAGAAATAGAGGCGCGTTCCTCGGCCCAAAAATCATCCATAGACGCGCTAAAGATATCCGAGTCCTTTTCGCTCGCCCATAGGGCTCCGTAGCGTAACGATGTATCGTACGTTGAGTCACGTGACAGTTGAACGATAGAGGTATCGAAATATTCCACGAGAAAGTCAGACATCGACGACGGAAACCACGCTCGACCAATTACCGTAATCATTGTCAAAGAAATAGTTCGAAATGCATACGTCGGCGAAATTAGCAGGCTCGGTTGTTCCAGAACTAAGGCCAATCGCACACGGGCGCAACTGATCACCGATCAAACCACTCTGAAACTAATTGCATGCGACCGTGGATGTAGGTAAAACAATGATAGTGGAGTAGGTAAAACAAAGAGCGCAAACGGTTTGCAACAACAATTTTAAATGTGCGTTCGGTCTAAAGGTCGATTCAGACTATACGACACGCGGACCGTCACGTTTCGACAACCACACGTACCGGCACCGACACGACAAAACATTCAAACACGCGTTTTGATGGAACTATTCACACTATTCCCGTTGACGGAACGTTCAGGTCGGTGTCTATTAAGTGTGAATAGTTCCATTAAAACGCGTGTTTTAATGTTTTATCGTGTCGGTGCCGGAACGTGTCGTATAGTCTGAATCGACCTTAACGCGCCAAGTTTCTTCGTTCTCGTCTTCGTGGCATGTGCCGTGAGTGAGCTGTTCCCGTATGACGTCAGATACAAAAAAATACGCTTGTGTAAGTTACTTTAGATAAGACGAAACTGTCATAACAGAGTCGGAAGATAGAGAGAGGCGAAAAGTAAGACGGAAACCGCGAGCGGGCGATCCGTGTACAGAAATACAGGTAATGGACGGTTGAAGAGTAAAGTGGTTGGAAGATCGGAACTTTAGCAGATAGCGGAAGATCGCGTGCGAGGTAGCGGGTAGGTCGGTAAACAAGGGTACGTTAGATGTCCGTTGGTAAAAAGGAACAGACGAAGATAAAACAGGAATGAAACAGGCGTAAGTTTACTAACTAAAGATCGCGAATAAATAAACCTTTCGTATGTCTTTTCGCGAGGAAATATACTCGTACAGGGCGTAGAGAAGATAAAATAATTTTTGGAAAAAAGATGTAACCGACTTCGAAAAAAGAAATAAAATATACATGTCGAATTAAGTAACCTTCTCTTTTTCGGAGTCGGTTAAAAAGTAATTTATACGACAGGGGAGCGGTGGCTTTCGCGCGAAAGTGAGTCACGATCGTCTTTCGTACCTTCTCGATCCTTCGAACGAGCGAGAAAGTCGAAGCCTGTCGCGTCTCGTTTGACTCGTGCAAACGATAATTACCGATTCGTCGAACGTCCGATGCTTGGAAGAACACGGATAGGTTTGTCTTTCTACCTCTGCTCGCGTGTCGCTCGGTGAATTCGAGTCCGGGGTACGATTTCGTCGTAGGTGAATGAAAACATCGGGGAGAGTTAACGGTCGAGCGTATTAGGGATCGGTGAATGGCCGTGTGTAAAGGCACCGTGTGCACTTGCCGCGTCGATTGCGCAACATAACCGCCGTTAGAACGGCTGCATATTTTTCTGCGATCTTCGCGCGTTCCTTGCCAGCGATTAATCGTCGAATCTCTATTCGCGGGACGTTTGCTCGAGTTTCGTTGTTTGGTATTTCGTCTCGTTTATTTTTCGAGAGAGAGCGTTCGACAGGGAGCGCTAATTCAGGGGTTGGTGTCGCGTACGAGTGGCAAGGGGAGCGCGGCCTTTCTTTTGGATCGGTTTATCGGTAATGGCTTCCAGAGGGAGGCTTGCAGAGGGAGTAGAAACCCTTGTTGGGGACAAGGGCCGCGTTACACCCACGCGACACCTCTACGCTGCCACCTGTAGCTCGCCTCCTCTCCCAAAGGCTTTTCTGCTGCTTACGGTCCTCGACATAAGTATCGACACAGGCCGATTCTCGGCATAGAATTCTAATATAAATATAATGGAACTTTGTTAAAGTGATACTTAAGAACTAACGCGATATAAAATAATTGACGATATATAAAATTAGAACGGTACTCGACGTAATTATTGTTTTATTTTTACCGGGTTGTCTGATCGACGAAGGTTAACGATTACTAACGCTCGAAGAAACTGTCGAACTCTGTTTAAACTAGACTTTCAAAGTTCAGTACGCAGAACTTTAACGAGGTAGGTGATCGTCAAGGTTCGACGTTCGCGAAAATAATAGTTACGTTTGTAAAATGTATCGCACGAATTGAATAAGTAAATCCCGAGCTTCGTTACGATTTAGAAGGGTCGTTATGGTTTCGATAACGAAAAAGACGCGGGTCCGTGGAAGGCCGTCGACGTGCATCCACGTAACAGTCGATCGATAATTGGCGCGCGAGACATCGACGGATTGGCCCTGGGACGAGGATTGGTCTCGAGCAGCGAATCCACGTCGAGGACGTTTCCTACGTCGCTTTTCCGTTAGCGGATATTCCCTGCGTCGTCATGGAACGCGCCTTGCCTTCTTTTTTTTCGTCCTTTCGGCGTGGAACGACTGCATCGACTCGATTTTTCCATCGGACTTTCCTTTTTCCAGACCCAAGGGCCCCTAGACTCTAGAGTTTAGACGGTTTGTTAGTTCTCGAAGGTTTGTGCAAATAGGGCTTGAGACTGTTTGTTCAATTTTTCTAGCATTCGATGACATAATCTCGAGAGAGGTATGCTATTCGGCTTGACTGAGCGATGCGAGGGGGGAATTCGTAGAAAAAACAGGGGGTTCCGTGGACAGGAATGTCTATGATAACTGCACAGAAAGTGAGACAATTTCATGCAACGGTGAAACTTTTCAATCATTACCTTTTGCGTCGTAAAACTTTTACGAATCACGTCGGCAAACGTCAGAGCATATACGAAGTCTACCATAAATGCACTAGTTCAGTCCCGAGTTTGTGCACTTATGGCTTAACGAAGCCTCGGACAACATTTTCGCCAAGGAAAAAAAAGTTGTTTCAAATCGCTCCACGAACCACCCCTTTCAAGGACTTCCAACATTTCTGGGACACCCTGTATATGCAAATATACAGGATGTCCCAAAACTCGGGGAGGAGCCGGAAATGGGGGGTAGCTGAGACGATTCTGAACAACAATTTCCTTTGCAAAAATGTCGGATGGGGCTTCGTTAAGGAGATATTAAGCGAAAACCCCGACCAATCAGAGCGCGCGTAGACCGTTGGAGCGGCCGCGGTAGCGTAGGCTACGCGCTGGTGGCCGCGCTTGTACGCGAACAAGTGACTCGACGTGCATCGAAGCATCGACCTAGCGCGTAGCCTTCGCTACCGCGGCCGCTCCAACGGTCTACGCGCGC
>NW_026535322.1:9990079-9995301 GCF_026225885.1 Hylaeus anthracinus | reverse complement strand
CCGACCAATCAGAGCGCGCGTAGACCGTTGGAGCGGCCGCGGTAGCGTAGGCTACGCGCTGGTGGCCGCGCTTGTACGCGAACAAGTGACTCGACGTGCATCGAAGCATCGACCTAGCGCGTAGCCTTCGCTACCGCGGCCGCTCCAACGGTCTACGCGCGCTCTGATTGGTCGGGGTTTTCGCTTAATATCTCCTTAACGAAGCCCCATCCGACATTTTTGCAAAGGAAATTGTTGTTCAGAATCGTCTCAGCTACCCCCTATTTCCGGCTCCTCCTCGAGTTTTGGGACACCCTGTATAATGCACGTCGTTTTTGTTTCTGTGACAAAAGCATCACGACGTGCACTTGACGTCTTTCCCGCGCAAGTGGTTAACCATTTATTCTAAACACTTAGCTTAAAAAGAATCCCCATGTTCCAACTATTCGACTATTCCTTGGCCCTATCGGTACCACCCTATCAACATCCCTAGAATGCTCTATCCCCGTACATATTCCCAGCCAATGGAATGGTCGCAATGGAAATGGTTCGCGTTTGTTATTGAAAATCCATACGAAAACGTCCCGTTCGCCCTTGAAAGTCTTCCGGCGTCGCGACAGCTCGACGGAAGAGGTTTTCAGAGCGAAGCTTGGCAAACGCGCGCGGCCGTTGCGAACCCCGGCGTTACGAGCAAGGTCAGTGTCATAACAGTTACGCTTCCTCGGCGCTCGATGGCCAGGCTCTATCCGCCCTCTTTGTTTTCTTTTTCTTTCTTTTCGCTCTTTCTATTCGTTTATACACGAATTTGGTCGAGAGGCCCTCGAAAAAAAGCCGCATTCAACCCGGTACGTCGCGCGAAACCGAAGACTCGTCCACGGTCGAGCGAACGAACGAGTTTCGCCTTATCGGTCGCCAGCAGTCGCTACTCCGCGGCAACTTGCTCGTTTCTATCGCGTCGAACAGAAAAGTCTGGAAATTCAACGTAACGAGTATAATCTCTCTCTTTAATTACCATTCGTCTACTTTGTTGCGAGTAATGAGATCGAGGACATTTTTATGCGATATTTAAATAAAGCCATGCGAAATATGTATGAGAACGTAAGAGGAACAATGGTATAACTGAAGGGCCTGTATAATTCTTTGTATAATGTTGCTCTCGAAAGATCGCACCGGAGGAAAGAAGACTAATTGGATCGTGATGCTTATTTCAATGTTCGCGAGCGATGCGACGATTTTAGCTATGTGAACCTGGCACCCGACTTTTCAAAAATTAATTTTTTTTTTTTTTTTATAGAAAATGATAGTATTTCGTTTGTACTTGATTGTACCACCAATAGTTTCGTTTGTATTAGGTTGTACCAAAAGTTTCTTTCGTAATTTGGACTCAATTATTTTGTGTGGCAGTGTTTCTATTAATAGACAATCTAATTTCTTAGATGTTGATGTTGTAACAGCAATGGAGCAAAATGAATCGTACACAATTCAATAATGTAACATTAGACATAAAATATTGTGCATGTATTACTTATTAATAAAACGAAAGAAACTTTTCGGACAACCTAATACCTTCATCAATTAATAATTAACAAAAATTCAAAATATGGTCAGCATTCCGACCATTGAGATTTTTGAAATCTCTTTTTCCCTATTCTTTAGAATCGTTTGTACCTGTTTGTACCGCTTTCCGTTTCGTTTTGTACCTCAATAGTTTAAATTTCACAAGCGATTGTTGATACGATTGAATTATAATAGTTAAACTATTTAGGTGCAAACGAAACGAAAAGCGGTACAAACGATTCTAAAGAATAGGGAAAAAACAGATTTTAAAAATATAGAAAATTGACGATTTCCACTCTTACACGTATAAACAATTATTTGTAAACTTTAAACTATCGAGGTACAAACGAAACGGTAAGCGGTACAAACGGGTACAAACGATTCTAAAGATTAGGGAAAAAACAGATTTTTAAAATCCTGAAAATTGACGATTTCCACTCTTACACGTATAAACAATTACTTGTAAACTTTAAACTATCGAGGTACAAACGAAACGGTAAGCGGTACAAACGGGTACAAACGAAACGGTAAGCGGTACAAACGGGTACAAACGATTCTAAAGAATGGGGCAAAACAGATCTTAAAAAATCTCAATGTTAGGTGCTACCATTTTTTGAATTTTTTGAATTATCAATTAATGAAGGTACAAACGAAACTATTGGTGGTACAATAAACTACAAACGAAATACTATCATTTTCTATAAAAAAGAAATTAATTCATGAAAAGTCGGATTCACATAGCTGACGATATTCACCACCACTTTTAATAAGCGTCGCCGCGCGACAGAGTCCACGACACGTATAGACGTACGGGAACAGTTGCGAAAACACTTGAAATTAAAAATTCATTCGTTGTCGAACACTGGAGAGGGGGTCAAGTGTGGCTGGTGCTCGCCTTTTGTGGTTCGCGCAACCTGTTTGCGGGCTACAAAACGAGAATAAGCTCTCGTGCATGGACGGGGACCGGGCTGTCACGCGCGAACCGCGAGCTAATATTGATCTACGCGTTACTAACCTAGCGTACGTGCTTGTTTCCGAGCGGAGCGCTAAAGGTTGCCGGACAAGCGACGCCGTGTCTTACCCTCCTCAAAAATTACTTTGGTCGACGGTCGATGGGGACAGCCCTGGAAGAAACGCATGAAAAATGAATCGCGAAACCTCTGCCAGAAACGAACGCCAATACCTCGCTTAAAGAACGAGGATATCGGGGGTGGTTATCTTTAACCGAGGGTCGGTGAAGAGCTCTTTCGCGCGATCCTTTCGAACGTAATTAAACAACGAATACGGAAACGCTTTATTCAAAAAATAAGAAACGAAGACTTCCGTTATTCTTAAAGATCGAGGATATCAGGGTGGTTGTTATCTTTAACACGTTGATCGCCGCGTCACCCATATGTGGGTGACAGTGCTTTTCACTGAATAACTAAAAATATTAATTCTGAAAGTTAAGCATCAAAGGAAATGAATTTAAACGAAATTCATGTATTTCGATGAAGTTACAAAAATAAATACCACGATAGATGTTTGATCATGTAGCCTCCAATAGTCTGAATAATATTTAATCCTAGTAGAAATTTTCAAGAATATTTCTCTGGCAGTCAACGTGTTAACGGAGGGTCGGTGAAGAGTTCTTTCGCTCGATCCTGTCGAACGTAATTAAACAACGTATACGGAAACGCTTTATTAAAAAACAAGAAACGAGGACTTCCGTTATCTTTAACCCTCGGACACCAAACGCTCGCACGAACGACGGACCCGGGTCACTATTCGGGTATCGAAATCTAAGTCCATAAGCGCTACAAAAGAAGGCTTAAAATCCAATTTTTATATACAGATATTATCATCATAAATAATAATGCCTCGTAACCAATTTTTTTTTTTATTAATATCTTGTCCCGAAAATTACTTTTGCAATAAAGTTCGAAACGTTTCCGTCGCTAAAAGTTGGAATAGAGAGGAGAGCCGAGTTGATACGGATCGAGTTACAATGTAAACACGTGGCTCGACACTCTTGATGACAGAGGAATGGGACTTCGAAATTAACGTCGGAAAAGTGACCCAGCACCGGTGTCCGAGGGTTTAGTAGGTGATTTTTTTTTTGCAGGGGACGGTGTATTTTTTTTTCTTTTTTTTGTAATTTTGTAATTTTGTTGCGTGGCAAACGAAAACTGTATCCTCGATTTGCTCTCGAAGCTTCGCTGCTTTATTTTCATTGCATCCTTTGTATCCCGGGGGTCTTAACTCGTTTGCGAACAAGATAACGTATTACCAGCGCGGAAATTGGTTCGTAAAGCCAACTTTATCGATTTCCATTACGCGACGCGTCGCTTACCCTCTACCTTCGCGAACGTTGCAGAAACCGCACGGACGAGCGCCGAGACGTTACGTCCCGTTGTGAAAATCCTTTTTCAGAAACGTCGTTTTTAAACATCTTCTTAGTGACACGACAGGGGGTTCGTTCTCCCTGCTTTGATCCCCTCGACGAACTTCTCGTGCAGTATATTAGTACGCGAAACGAGAACTGATTTATTTTTAAATTGGTAATATGTTATTCTTCACAGATTGTATTACAAAATTTTTTAGTAGGGATAAAAATAAAATAGACTTAACTTGAACTTTATAAAAAAAATCTGTTTCGCTTTATCTTTACAAAAATTGCTATATACAAAATCACGTGATCCACGACATTAAAAGAAGAAAAGTTGCTCCACAGATCTGCATGTCGGGTATGTCGAGCCAGGTGAAATTCTTTAAGTTAGTATACATTGTTTATTGGTATATAAACTTTATAACAAAATCTGTTTCGCTTTATCTTTACAAAAATTGCTATATACAAAATCACGTGATCCACGACATTAAAAGAAGAAAAGTTGCTCCACAGATCTGCATGATAAACTCGTGCAATTTTTAATATTTTTCGATGCGATTCTTTTTAAAATATTCGAAATCGTTTTCTCTGTAGTATGTCGAGCCAGGTGAAATTCTTTAATTGCACTCTTGGACTCGATCTAAACTATTTCTTTCGTTTTTACTTTAGCAACATCGATCAGGGATAGTTAATAAATGTCGTGGGAAATTAGATTCTGGGTCACGCGACGCTGTTAAAAAAAAACCGATAATTTTGTTGGGAAAGTTGTCTCGTTACTTGCCGTAGCCTTCGTTTGACGAGATCGTCCGCGAGTATATAGAGTTATGACTGAAATTTCCGTCGTCTGGCATCCCGTGAGATATATCGGAAGGACATTGTTTCGAACGATCGTGACGTACATCGAAATCGCAAGCATGAAACGTACTGTATAATGTATAGAATTTTAATATCGTCTTTCTGCCTTGGAAGATATCCATCAGACCCGTATGCAATTTATATTCAGGGATGAGCTATGTGAACCTGGCACCCGACTTTTCAAAAATTAATTTTTATTAGGGAAAATGATAGTATTTCGTTTGTACTTGATTGTACCATCAATAGTCTCGTTTGTACTTTCGACCAATTAATGAATAAAAAAAATTAAAAAAAAATGGCCAGCACCCGACATCGAGATATTTGAAATCTGTTTTTTCTCTATACTTTAGAATCGTTTGTACCGCTTTTCGTTTCGTTTGTACCTCGATAGTTTTACGAGCAATTGTTGATACGATTGAATTGTAAAATTTGCACTATTGGGGTACAAATGAAACGAAAAGCG
>NW_026535322.1:9981247-9990069 GCF_026225885.1 Hylaeus anthracinus | reverse complement strand
ACTTCTCTATTACGCATATCAACAATTGCTTGTACAATTTAAACTATCGAGGTACAAACGAAACGAAAGGCGGTACAAACGGGTACAAACGATTCTAAAGGATAGGGAAAAAACAGATTTCAAATATCTCGGGTGCTGGCTATTTAAAAAATTTTTTTTTATTTATTTATTGGCGTAGGTACAAACGAAATACTATAATTTTTTAGAAAAAAAATTAATTTTCGAAAAGTCTGGTGCCAGGTTCACATAGCTTCAGGGATGGGGGAAAATACGTATTTAGGTATAAAAATAAATCGTGATACGAGTAGGAATAAAAATTGATTCGTTGACGACATTCTTCATTCGCTGTTATTTTACAAGTAACATATTTAAATTGCGATCGCCTTGTTTCGGAAAATTTATGTCAGGTTGCGATTGCTTCGTTTTGGAAAATTTAGGTATAAAAATAAATCGTGATACGAATAGGAATAAAAATTGATTCGTTGACGACATTCTTCATTCGCTTTTATTTTACAAGTAACATATTTAAAATGCGATCGCCTTGTTTCGGAAAATTTATGTCAGGTTGCGATTGCTTCGTTTGGGAAAATTTAGGTATAAAAATAAATCGTGATACGAGTAGGAATAAAAATTGATTCGTTGACGACATTCTTCATTCGCTTTTATTTTACAAGTAACGTGTTTAAATTGTGATCGCCTTGTTTCGGAAAATGAAACACGAGAGTAAAATATAGCTCGTGTATTTATTCGTCCTTTATCGAAATCGTTGTAACGTCGATAGTGATTGGCTCCGCGCGAGTAATTGTTTCGTAGCGGTGTACCTCGTTCACAGGGGTTGCGTACATGCACGATATCGACGTAATTGGCAGCAGTCGATACGGATGTGGTGTATCCATAGACCGGTAATCGGTAAATATATTATCGTTGCTTGCCAGGAACTTTGTGTTACAAATTCGAAGGTCGTGGACGGATGAAACGAAATCATATCGTTACCGTATCTCGCAATCTGTTTACTCGTTCCCTTTGTTGCCTATGGAAACGACAACGGTGTTTCGCAGAACAACCTCTACCGTACCTTTCCATGAAACATCGTTCAAGTATATTTTCGTGTAAAGCAGCGGCCTTCTAAACTTCCTTTCTTTCACGATCCCGTTTATGATTTTTCTCGCAACCCAAAATATATAAAATAAATAAAGTATAAATGAAAGAAATTGTATTATTCGTGCGATGTCGATTCTCGTGTTACAATTCCTGTACTAGTTCGCACTACAGGTCAGCGTTGCTGAATTTTCAAACTCTCACAAATATTTATACATTTTACATAAACATTTCGCATCTCCAAGATTTCGCTCATCGACCTCATTTGGGGTAGCGACCCCGTAGTTTAAAAAGGTCCGGTCTAAAGTATTCCACTGTAAAATTATAACAAGTTCGGTACGTTAAAAGAACAACTTTCCAAGGTCTTGATTTTCCAAGATTTCTTGATCTCTGTTGTATCTAACGTATCTATACACGTTTATATATATATTTAATAATACATATATTTATTATTTATTCCTATATATATATATATATATATATTTTTAGTCGTAACCCAAGTTTCCCCACGATAGAAAATTACATGCAGGCTAACATTTTGCTTATTGTACTTGTAACTTTAAATTTTCATTGACGTCATCCGGAAAGTAGAACGATAAATGCGGAATGATAAACGTGCGCGTTATTAAGGCCGAATATACTCGTCGCGATATATACGTGCAAATATATACGCGTTTGTACATGTTTCTTGGACAACTGGGTACCTCTACATTCTCGTCGCGCTATATTGTTCTATATCGATTCATGGTGGCCTCGTATAGAATTCCCACGTTCAGCCTCGCGTACGAATAAAGTTCGGCGATGGGTCTCCACTGTTCTCTCGACAATTGGGCGTATCCGTGTCATTGATATTTTAATTTGATATACGTATATATTATATCCAAGAATAAATTGACAAGGAATTAGTTCATCAATGGTGGAGAGGATCGTTGTACCGTAACGGTTCGTAACTTCGACATCTTGATGAATTTTAAAAGCTGTTATTTTATCGAATTTTAAAATCTTCGATTTCAAGTTCGATGGTGAATTGAGTTCCTCGAGTAATTTAGACAAGGCGTTTTTCGAAAGCACCGGAGTTAGATAGAAAGAGAGAGAGAGAGGGAAAGAGAAGGGGGTGGAAAATGGTGGCCAAGGAAGAAGGAAGGGCGGGTCGGCTGCAGGGGTTGCGCGCGCCTCCGCAGATCAATATTTCATTTCAGCCTCACCAGCCAACCCTTATTTCTGCGCTCTTCTTCTCGATTCCGCTATTGTACCTTCCGCAATTGCCTCTTTTTCTATTCTGCCGCTGTATCTAATTTCGCGTTTGCCGACTTCTGCTCGGGACCGCGATTCGCGTCTTAGACGTTCCATTATTTCATTTTTGTCGAAACTGACCACCAATCGGACATAATTTTGCGCGAATTCTTTGCAACAATCAGTCACAAGTTTCTGATTAATCATTGATCTCGGACTACGTACTCGGACACATATACACTCGGACATTTATCAAATTAAAATTTTAACACTGTGCTCGGAGTATTTTTATTCACTCCTTTTCCTTATTTTATATTTAAGGACAAACGGAATAACGTCAACAAATTTCAAGGCGTATCTCTTTCTCGCTACCGAGAAATAAATTCACGAGTACGTGAAAATTTCTCTCCAGGGGCAACGACCCTGAGTCCGGAGTTGCCGAGCCATAATTTGCTTACAAGATGGCCAACGTGTTTGCTCCACGAGCCACAGCTCGCGAGACATAGAAAATGAACAATAATTCTGGATATAAATAAAAGTATATCCGATTTGAGATCTAACGATTCGTTAGAATTCTCTTTGCTTTTAACCCTTTGCGATCGAGGCATTTTTCTATCGAATCAAATCCAGTCCGTTTTTATAATAAATTTCTGCGAAACCAAAGATTGAGAATTGGCCACACAAACCCATTGTTACGAAGTAACGAAATCACAGCCACCATTATGCACCTTTTGTGACGAACCTCTCACGGTTAAACATTCGATTGAAGAATGTCAAGGAATGCAGCACGATCGAGTAGAATTCAAACTTTTAAATAATATGCACACGATTCTCAACGGTAGAAACGAATTTCTCAAACTAGTAGATATATTAATGAAATATGAAATAACGAGTAAATTGTAATTTGAATTGTAAATATTAACTTGGCCACTAATAACCACGTAGTTGCTGTGACCTTAAACAAAGTAATTAAAAAAAAAAAAAAAAACTCTGCTTCCAAGAAAAACATCTACGAACGTTCACGACTCATTGTACATTATTTCAATTAATAATTAGTTGTATTCCGATGTAAGTGAATTTGAAATTGTACGTTCATAAAATCACTTTTAAATTACACATGTCACCCTAGAGACGCCACCCGAGCGCAAAGAGTTAAACAAGGAAGAATTATTGAAAATTACAGTAGACAAACATTCGCTCTATATTCGTTGAGAACTTCGTCCATAGCCAAGCCCTGTATCTTTAAATGGCAGCTGACGTCCGAATGCGTTATTTATTTCCAAAACGAACCGTTAACGCAAACCGGATATCACATGTCCGAGCACGTGCTCACGCGTCACGTTGGGGATTTGATTTTGCGCTGTCCCGTGGGGCGTCATAATTTTTCCAGGCCTTTTTATCACCGACAAACACAATTCGAAATTTTCTATCTAAACGCCTTCGAAACAGTTCAACGTTGAAATAATAACTCTACTCGTCGAGAATTTTTTGTTTCAACAAATTTCCACGCGTTGCATCGAGTCGTCGTTCAACGTTCTCTAATAGTGACCCGAACGAACGTTTTTATCTCGCCCGATTACTCGAGTTTCTCTGACTCACTAAATCGTGCCGGTCGAAGAGAAAATAAGTCACGGAACGTTCGCAAAAATGCAAATAACCATCGTGTCTCGGGCAGGATTTTCGTATTGTTCCGTTAAGTAGAACCTCGATATTCCGCGAAGTCATCCGTAAACGTTGCCCCGCGGATGACATCATTTCGAAGAAACATTACGAATAGCAAGTGACGGCAATTAAGAAATATTTCGCCGGGCTGCGAATAGGTGTGGAGCGGAAAGAGACAGGAAGTTAGGGTGGAAGACCAAGATGGCGAGTCGGGGTTAATTTTCCAACAGAATGGCTGAGAATACGTTCGCGAGTAACTGGAACGGAGAAGGAAAAGGAAGAAGAGAGACGGAAAAGATAAATTTATTAACCCGGGGGCTAATGGGATATAGAATAATAATTACTCGCAAGTATTACGAATTTCCTGCTACCAACCAGAGATGAATAAGATTCGCGAATGCGGAACGAAGAGAAGTATCGAATGAATGCACGAGTTCTGTTAAAAAGGACGAGTGCACCTAACAGAAATTATATCATCGGAAGACTTCACCTTCGCTTTGAAAAGCAGTCACCCCAGTTTCTAGAATCATCCTATGCATATCAAAATTCATAGGCAACATTAGAAATGCAAAGGAGCTACCGTGTATCGTCTTTTGTAACTTGACAAATATTAGTGTAATTCTTGCATGCTCTGTTGCAATTCGCTATCAAGTAGCATTGTAAGTTAATTAAATAGACGGAAGTAAAGGGGGTAGTGTCTCGTGTGCGCGACGATGCTTGATAACGCGTATCGCGTTTAATATTAGAGACAACCAACATCGAACGTATACCTAATTTCACCATGTCCATAAATTTGATAGTACCAAAGATAGCGTTGAGACATCATTATCCAACAAGACATCCGACGGAGTACTTTTCCAACAGCGTTATCCTCATCGCACGGAACAATTAGTCCGATACAATTTTTCCGAGCCGTTGAACGCGACCCTTAAATATTAAGTTAGATGACCCGAAAATTAATTCACTCATTTTTTGCTTCACGAGCTTCTACCAAAGAAACTTATCGACGTATATTAACGACATTAACGCTAGGTTCACGGAGATCTCTTATCAGATCTCTATTATCGAAGTAATACTTAAATAAGCAAGGTAGATTTATTAAAAATAAATTGGGAAGCTTAGACAAGGATAAATTTGAATAGATGCTTATCTTTTTAAATGGATCAAAATCCGAGTTAGTGATCGACGTAAAATATAAACGGTTCCCGTAGAAATATAAACGTAAAACCTAACGTTGACCGTGCAGAATAGACTTTGCTCCTAAATTTATTGTTACTCGTTAAAAGCTACGGAAAAAATGTGTTGAAACGTGAGGTGTAAGTTAAGGAAGGTGTCGGGCCCTGGTCGGAGGACAAACAGTACGTTTATTTATTTTATTTAGTCCCCTGGGGAGGTTGTGCACCACTGATTCTAGTGTTAAGCGCAGCGCTGCGTAACGTTAGCGCAGTACGTCGCGTCGCGACGCGACGCATCGCGTCCCATGTCTGGTGTCCCGGGACGGCCGTGTGCGCCGCTGCCCCACCCAGCCTTCGTTTAGCCGGCCATGCTGGGCGAGCCGATCAATACTTCGGCTCGGGCACGAAAGCCGCCGACGAAGAGCGACGAGTGCCGACGACGGTCGAGCGCGACCGAGTCCCGGCACGAGGCGCGCCGAGTCCCCACCACGAGCAGCGTTGCCGGCTCAGTCGCTGTGCGGGAGTGGTCACTGAGGGATGTGTGGTATCGTAACTGAGTGTGACTGAGGAAAAAGACCCGGCGTAGTTTCTCGCGTAATACGGTCTCGCTCTTTACCCCCCCGGACAAAAAGGAACTAGCAATATCAGAGAGAGAGTCTAGTCAGTTTTTCGGACCCCCTCCCGTTCGTCGCGCGAGAGACCACGGAATACGCTGATCGTGTATTTATTTAAATATTTATTGTACAAAAGACTTTAACTATAGGTAAGACCACGACGTTACGTCGTCGCAACGTTATTCTTTTTTCTTCTGTCTTCGTTCGCCGCCTTGTTCTGCCTCTTTGTTTCGCGTTTTCTCTTCGCTTCGCCAAATCCCCCTCCGCCTACAAGTTACATTGTGTTTCACGCATGCTGCCTACGGAGACGACCGCTTCTATCGAGCCGTGCTCCCTTAACCCTATTTTCCGAATCGACGATTCATCGTGGAATGTGCTAGAAACTGTGCTCGGCTTCCGCGAATAATCAAAGCCGTAACCGAGGAGGATATCGATCTCTTCTGCGGCATCGTGCTGCGACGTAGAAGAAGCGAGCACCGCAATGACGCCGATTCGTTTCGCCGGAAGCAACGAGGCGATCCGTCGCGTCGGTTTCTTTGTCCTCGGTTCGTTCCTCGACGCGAATCGCTCGCGAACGCCTCGAGGACGGGGCGTGTTGGCCAAGGAGAGAGTGTGTAGACGAGGAATTTCGCTCTCGCTTCGTGAAAGTAGCGCCGTGGCGCTCCGTTTGGCTCCCTCTCGAGTCGCGGTTACGACTACTACGACCATAACCTCAAATCATCGGCAACCAAACGTACGAGACGGTCTTCGAGCGAATTACGGGCGAAGGATTTCCGATGCGGGCAGAAAAATCATTCTTAATAATTGAGTCAAATTTAACGCGACTAAAATCGATTCGCCAAAGTATCGAGTTGTAACTGATTGATTTTCAATCGATCGATCGATTCGAAACCTTCATTGCATACGTATCCATATACATAGAAGATGAATCTGTGAATATTCCACAATTGTGTACGAAACGTGACGTTCATCCTCGAGTGCTGTTTCTGACAAACTCGATATATCTCCCTCGTAAGTTTTTCAATATTTAAATCGAGTTCGCACATTTATATCGCCAAGAGTATAAGCCTTAGAACCTTAGCGTACAAAAATCTGAAATTATCGATATTAACGCGTCAGTTTTCTTTCAATGAATTCCAAGCGTGATTTTCATCACATTTACATCGCCAAGAGTATAAACCTTAGAACCTTAGCGTAGAAAAATCTAAAATGATCGATTTTCTATTAAATCGATCTCCTAACCTCAAATCATCGACGAAGTTAACGCGTCAGTTTTCTTTCAATTAATTCGAAGCGTGACTTTTCGGCACATTTATATCGCCAAGAGTATAAACCTTAGAACCTTAGCGTACAAAAATCTGAAATTATCGATTTTCTACGGAATCGATTCCTAACCTCAAATCATCGACGAAGTTAACGCGTCAGTTTTCTTTCAATGAATTCCAAGCGTGACTTTTCATCACATTTATATCGCCAAGAGTATAAACCTTAGAACCTTAGCGTAGAAAAATCTAAAATGATCGATTTTCTATTAAATCGATCTCCAACCTCAAATCATCGAAGTTACTGCACACCTCAGTTTTCTTTCAATGAATACCAAGCGCGACCTACGGCCCGTCAACGTCCATCTCCATTTTCCACGGGAGCTTTGTACGCGCTAATTAATTCCGATCCGTTCTTTTTTTTTCTTTTGCGTAACTCGTTCAAGAATAAAGTCACATACGCGGTTAATAATTTACAAAAGTAATTTGCGTAATTGTCGTTCGCCATTTCCTTCACGTGTGTCTCGCGAGTTATCGATTCACGGCAGTCGTCCATAGAACGTGAAGAAATTTATATTTATCGTCTGCTAGAACAAAGCGTCAAGTATCTTCGATCTTCCGGAATACAGGCGATCGTAACACTTTCGCCGCGGATGACGCACATGTGCGTCCGACTGAAAATCTATGGTTGTTTTTATTATTTTTCAGTTTTCATTTTTTTTTTTTTTTTTTTGTTCGGCAATCGTATATAAAATAAGTTACCACAAATATATGTTTTTCACAATAATTATATCAGAACATTTGTAAGAAATTTTTCGTTAAAAAGAATATCATAATTGCAGCGAAAGTGTCGAAGTGTGCGTCAATTTACGTTAACAAAAATTCCTTTTAATTTCTTAGATTTAATCGGATATATGATAGTTATTAAAAATATACGTGGAACAGTTTTAGCATTGGAAGAGTCGAAGAATTATCGAAACCCGCAACGTAACGAGATAGGGATTGGGAGATAAAGCGCGTAATCTGATAAAATTCGTTTTTTATCGACAGTGATGTCACGCTTTCCTATCTGTGCGACATCTTTACCCTACAGAACCTCCTTTTACCAGTAATTACGATTAACATTACGCTCGATTACGATCCCGCAGTTTCGCGTGTGAACGGTGAGTCTGTCAGTGAACTTGGCATGCGGTTCGACTCGAGATTTCTAAGAAGACGTTGAATCACGGGTAGTCGTAATACGAATGTTAGATCGAACGATACAGGATGTAATTCTCCCTTCTACGAATAATCGTCTACCGAAAATACTTTATTCTTTAGCGTATACGATATAAAGTCGAAAATCATTTTTTAATTAAAAATTCTCATTCCGATCCGTCTATCCTACGCAGAGTACGAAATCTGTGATAGATCCAAGAACGCAGGATGAAATTTTAGTTTCTATGAATAATCGTCCACCAAAAATACTTTATCGCTTTATTCTTTAATGTATACGATCCAAGGTCGAAAATCATTTTTTAATTAAAAATTGTCCGTTAAAAATTCTCATTCTGATCCGTCTATCCCACGCAGAGGCATCGCGCGTATGAAATTGGAAGCATGGACTGTTCCTAAACACGAAATACCGTTCTATATTTTTAAACGGACCAGGGAAGTCGGGCATTTGTCACTCGGTGGAAAAGATAGTTTAGTCGAGGGAGTGCACGCGGAAAGCAAATCGGCTGGCTCGAGTCTCTCTCTCTCTCTCTCTCTCTCTCTCTCTCTCTCTCTCTCTCTCT
>NW_026535322.1:9979556-9981237 GCF_026225885.1 Hylaeus anthracinus | reverse complement strand
CTCTCTCTCTCTCTCTCTCTCTCTCTCTCTCTCTCTCTCTCTCTCTCGTCACGTTCCATTCGCGATCCGCTCGAAAAGTCTGCGCCGGAAATATTTCACTGGCAACGTGGGGTTTCTCGTCGCTCTTCTCGTAGATCCGGCAACACTGTCGTCCGAGCCTCTGCTAACCTAAAGCCAGGTGATTGCGCGCGATTAAATATAGGACGTCGAATACACCTACCATGTTTAATATTTCTGTCCCGGGGTTTCGTCGAGCACAGGAATCTCTCGATGCTAGCTTGACCTTCCCTCTGTCGCGTTGTCGCGTGCAATCTACGCGTCGAATTGTCGCGTAACATCTACGCGTCGAATTGTCGCGTAACAGTAGCTTACGAGCGGAAACATAACGGACTTTAACGTATCGAACTGAAAACTCGAACTCTCGCGATCGTGTCGACGCGATTCCAACGCTGTTCCGGCGCCTATGGAGGTTACTTGATAATTCCAATCGGGCCTTTTTCAATTTATCTAGACTACAATCGCTTTAGGATTCTCCCGAACAGTCGAGATGAAAAATGTACGTTTGAATATTGGTTCTTTTTAGAGAGATCTGTGATCCACTGATTACCACGTGCTGTTTCTCTTGGTAGGGAAATTATTGAATTATTATTGAATTTTTGACAATTTTGTAAGAAAGATGATGTTCATCCTCGAGTACTGTTTCTGACAAACTCGATATATCTCCCTGTAAGTTTTTTATCATGCACTGCGATAAGTTATAGACTCTCACATTTTACTTTTCTTTCTATTACAAAGCAATTTAGTATTATTTTAAATTTTATTTACTTTCTCATATCATTGAATTTTTCAATATTTAATTAGAGTTTGCACATTTACATCGCCAAGAGTATCGGAACCTTAAAAATATCTAAAATTATCGAGTTTCTATGGAATCGATCCCTAACCTCAAATCATTTCCCTCGGGTAGGCATCGTAACAATTTATTATTGTTGTAGCAAATTTGTTTAGGCCAACATCGTTTGGTTAACACTTCATTTACCGGGTGCCTATTTTTAGCCTTTTTAATTGCAGTATTTAGTTATTAATTTAGTTACTGTGTCGATAGATGTTTACTTACAATGTTCAGTTTTGGGAAACAGACTTGCTTTTCAATCTACCTAGTGACAATACAGTGGAATTATTTTCAATCTACATCGGTATATGCTTTTGTAGAAAATTCTTTTTTTAATTAAAGACTGTTATCTAAATAGCCCCGGTAGATAAAGTATTGAGTCGCATGTTAAGTTTCATCCGTTTCGTGCATTATTCGAATTTTCTAGGAACCCGCGGATGTTTTACCACGTCTCCAAGAAATACTCTTGAAATACTTTTCTCTGGTATGCGCTCTCTCGGTTAGCGAGCGCGTGCACGCGTGTATGCCGAGAACGGTGAATGCCATCGACCGGAAGCGCATACAATGAAACGCGATCTTGCCACTTTTTGTCGTCCCTAACCTAACCTAAACACAGGGACGAGCAGAATTCTCCTCGAGAGAAGATTTAGTAATTCTCATAGCATTTCTTATTAAATGTAATAGTGTCGTGATAGTGTCGTTCGTCATATGCTGTGGTTATTTGTTATTTGAAAATATCATCTAGATTATATTCTTTCCCTAAACATTCGTCTCTAACCTAACCTAAAC
>NW_026535322.1:9943016-9979546 GCF_026225885.1 Hylaeus anthracinus | reverse complement strand
TCATAGTATTTTTTATTAAATTTAATAGTGTCGTGATAGTGTCGTTCGTCATGTGTTGTGGTTATTTGTTATTTGAAAACATCATCAAGATTAAATTCTTTTATCCGTCTCTAATTGCTTCTTCGAGTACTGCAGAATTTTTCTAGAAACGTGCAGCGATTACCAACTGCGCGATAACGACGATAATGATTCACTTTCGTTCGTTACCGACGCTGTCCACGGCGATGCGGTATCGTTAATATTAGATAAAAAAATATCAATTTAATATCCCTTATTTAACACTTTCGCTGCGGACGAAAATAAGTAGCCGTTCCCTGGGAGCTGGAATTATGATATTTGTTTTTAAGGAAAAATTTCTTACAAATGTTCTAATATGATTATTTTGAAAAACATATATTTAACTTATTTTATGTAACTTATTTTATATGTAATATGATTGCCGAGCAAACGAAAATGAACTCTGAAAAATAATAAAAATAACCATACATTTTCGAAATTTATCAGTTGAACGCACACGTGCGTCATCCGCAGCGAATGCGTTAAGGTTGCAAAATAACAAGACAGTTCGTAGCAGTATATGCATAACAAATATTTTCGACCGTTTGCAGTCCGAATTTTCTGATTTCGCTACATTTTTGTCGAACCTCGCTCGATATAGGACCTCAAAGGATTAACCCTTTACACTCGAGAGGCGCCTCTGGGGCGACATATGTAATTTAAAAGTAATTTTTAGAACATACAATTTCAATTCTACTTATATCAGAATACAGCTAATTATAAATTGTAACAATAATTCATTGAATCATGAATGTTCGTAGATGTTTTTTTTTTTTCGAAGTAGTTCTCACTTTTACAAAAATTTATTATATAAATGGACTGGTTTTGATTCTATAGAACAATGCCTCGAATACAACTGAGAATACAACTAATTATAAATTGAAACAATAATTCATTGAGTCACGAATGTTCGCAGATGTTTTTTTCGAAGTAGTTCTTACTCTTACAAAAATGTATTATATAAATGAAATGGATTTGATTCTATAGAACAATGCCTCGAGCGCAAAGGGTTAAATAATCGCGGAATAACGAAATCGTTCAGGTCCAATTTTTCAAGTATTCCTTCTTCCACCTTAATCTGAATCTACGAGGCCAGAAATCATCAAAGGTTCCGCCAAGAGTTTCGCCTCCGTAAGAAAGTATTCCGTGGGTGGCGCGTGCGACTTTAATCATCGGCGCCAGCCAATGGCAGCCGCATTCCGAGTCCGGGCCAACTCTCGGTAGACACACGGAACGCGCAGATCTCCGTTGAGAAACGTTCGAACCGAACGACTAGCGCGCTATTCGCGTGCGTGCGACGGCTCGTTCGGGTCGGAAAGAATTCTGAATCGATACGAGTAGTAACGTGGGACTCGGAGTTGAATGAAACGTTACGCGTCCGAGTATACGCCGTGTAAGGTGACAACGTATCGCTCTTCCGGTGTAGTTGACGTGTTTCATCCTTGAACACAATTATTTGGTTCAGCGAGAAAGACTCGCGGTCGCGTACTTCCCGCCTGCGCGCTCGCACGCGCACTTATACGAACGCATCGTCGTCGCGGAGGTTCGTGTCACGAACTTCGTGACTCACCGCGGAGGAATCACTATACTCTGGTAGGGTAAAAACGCCCGGTTTGTTCCACGGATTCTTCCCAATTACGGTAAAATCGCGATTTTAACCCCTTTCTGCTCTTACGTGCAGGGAATTATTTTGTTTCCAATGCGTAGACATATAAAAATATTTATATACAGGGTGTCGCGAAAATGTTGTAACACCTTGAAAGAGATGGTTCGGGGAGCGATTTGAAACAACTTTTTCCTTAGCGAAAATGTTGTCCGAGGCTTCGTTGAGGAGATATTAACGGAAAACATTGACCAATCAGAGCGCGCGGATACCGTTGGAGCGGCCGCGGTAGCGAAGGCTCTGTGCTAAGCGGCCGCGCTTGTACGCGAACAAGCGACTCGACGTGCATCGAAGAACATTAGACGCGGCCGCTTAGCTCGTAGCCTTCGCTACCGCTCCAACGGTATCCGCGCGCTCTGATTGGTCAATGTTTTCCGTTAATATCTCCTCAACGAAGCCTCGGACAACATTTTCGCTAAGAAAAAAGTTGTTTCAAATCACCCCTCGAACCATCTCGTTCAAGGTGTTACAACATTTTCAAGACACCCTGTATATTATATTATATGTATTATTTTTATATTTATATTTATATTTTCATATGTCTATGCTCCAATGCACATCGCGTTCAGAATGAATGAATTTCAGAGGAGATTCTGTTTGAAAATATCAGGTGTAGAACTGAATTCTCTGTATTGAATTATTTGTAAGTATTAGGTTGTCCCGAAAGTTTCTTTCGCGAGTTGCACTCAATTATTTTATGTGGTCGTGTTTATATAAATAGACAATCTAATTTCATAGATGTTCATGTTGTAACAGTAATGGAGCAAAATGAATCGTGCACAATTCAGTAGTGTAACATTAAACGTAAAATATTGTGCATATATTACTTGTTAATAAAGCGAAAGAAACTTTTGGGACAACCTAATAGTTTAGACAGGTACGTTTGCTCGTCAAGATACCTGTCCACTCGCGATCGCCGAATAAAGCGTTTAGCGGTCACGATGTCGGTGACGCCGTTGCCTACATTTTGTTCATCGTAACGCAGTCCGATGCAGTGACTCATCGTCGCTGTACGATTATACCCACGCTGGAGAGATCGTTGCGTCGACAATCGTCTCCGTTCATGCGCGTCGCGTCCACCCGATCGTTCTGCTCGCCCCGAGTATTAATCATTGACCGTATTTTTCTCTCTCTTTCCTTCGGCGTAAAACGCCACGCGATCTAGTACCTACGCTTTGCGAAAGTCGTTCCAAGTTCCGAGAGTAAAAATTCGAAGGCGGAAGATTGTAGTTCTTGAGCTTGAGGCGCAGTTCATATATTTATATAAAGAAATTGTTGAGGAAAAGGAGGCGAGACACACACAGGTTTAGGTTAGGTTAGTTAGGAAGAACACAGGTTTATTTATACAGGGTGTCCCAAAAATGTTGTAACACCTTGAAAGGGGTGGTTCAGGAGGTGATTTGAAACAACTTTTTTTCCTCAGCGAAAATGTTGTCTGAGGCTTAGTTGAGAAGATATTAAGCGAAAACCCCGACTATAATCAGAGCGCGAATACGCCGGTTGAGCGGTAGGCTACGCGCTAGGCGACCGCGCTCATACGTTACCGCGACCGCTCCAACGGTATACGCGCGCTCTGATTGGTCAGTGTTTTCCGTTAATATCTCCCCAACGAAGCCTCGGACAACATTTTCGCTAAGGGAAAAGTTGTTTCAATTCACCTCCTGGACCTCCCCTTTCGAGGTGTTGCAACATTTTTGGGACATTCTGTATATAAACTACATAAATGAAGAGAAATAAAGATAATAAAAAAAGAGTCGTTTGGCTACTGAACGCAAGTCAGTTCCGGTCTACAGTACGACCGGAAGTGAACTATGCCTCGCGGTAGGCAAAGGACGCTGCAAACCTAGATCGGTATCGGTGAAGAAAGAAACGATCACAGACCCCATCTATTGGCTATAAGTACAGCGACCTAGGGATGACGTCGAAACACCAGAAACTCTCCTCTTTTAAAAAATGTTTACGTGGAAACGTTTTAGCAGGGTTCGATAACCTGACATTGCCAGGAAGATTGGTCGGAAGACGCGAGTTGGGTTAAGCGACATGTTTATTGGGTCGATGCCATAGCTGATAATTGCAAGAGGCGTCGGTGCCCTTTATCGAGCCTCCATCGACGATGCATGCATGCATACGAAACCGAAACGATCGATTCCGGAGAGTAGCCCGTGGATAAACAAATGGCCAGGGGCGAAAGTGTCGCGAGTAGCGATGGGACTAACATCCTATCAACTTCAACCGCAATTCCATCTTTTCTAAATTTAATTTTTTAAATCTCTGAATAAGATTTCGACGATCTAGCGATTATTGTTCAAGCTCCGTAGTCGATGGGTCACAGGTTCTAGCCCCGCTCGTAGTTTTTTTTTTCTTTCTCTTTTTTCCCCACACTGGTAATATTCGTTCGTGAACATATTACAATTCAAAGGAAACATAATAAAAAAATACATTTATTTGCTTGAACTTTTATTGAATTTTCAATGTTATTTGGCTATTTATTCATTTTTATTATTTCTGTGGTAATGTTCAACAAAGGTTTTATTAAGTTGTCTCGAAAGTTTCTTTCGCGAGTTGCACTCAATTATTTTCTGTGATCGTGTTTATATAAATAGAGAATCTAATTTCATAGATATTCATGTTGTAACAATAATGGAGCAAAATGAATCGTGCACAATTCAGTAACGTATAGAAACTTTTGGGACAACCTAATATTAAAATATTAAATGTAAGTTAAGGTACACTGTCCTTGTTAGTCCCATCGCTGGGTTTATTTGACGATGGTTGCATCAGGTGGTTAGCTACGCAACAAGGTGGCGCACCAGGGCTCGGTAATTGACCGGAAACGTTGCTGTGCTCGCGTACGTTCGTTTCGGTGCACGTCTAAATGGCTTTCTTGTTTTTCAATCTCGCTTTTACTGTTCCAACCGAGTTCCCACGGCAGCCGTGTGCGTGCGTGTTTGTATTCGGAACGCTAGGAACAGAGGAAGGAATTCGAAATGAAATTGAACGTTTCTCGCGGCGGTGGGAGCGGTGTTAATTAACTTTGCTCGTTTATCTAGGTTCGGTTCGTTCGTGTACAGATAACATCGCGTAGATTACACTCTTTTATCGAGCTTCACCGAACGAGGACTGCAGGTGAAAACTGTCTAGGTCGTCGGGCACTTGTTATTTATAATATCGGGCGTAGAAATTAATTAGGCGCTTTTATAGTGGATCGTTTAGTATTTATTTATCATTTATATTTTACTAGGACGACATATGTAATTTAAAAGTGATTTTGTGAACGTACAATTTCAAATTCATTTACATCAGGATACAACTAATTATTAATTGGAGTAATAATACATCGAGTCATGAACGTTCGTAGATGTTTTTCTTCGAAGTAGAGTTTTTGTTTTCACAGAAATTTTAACAAAATTGTTATATTTTTATTAATAAAGGTATCACACCTATACACATGCAGTTATTGCAAAATTTTGAGGCGGGATTAAGAATGTCCCACTATCCATTACGGTTACCATTAGATTACCATCAAAAAGGTGGGACACTTTGAATCCCACCGTGCCCCAAAGAGTTAAAACAACTTTTTCCTCAGTGAAAATGTTTTCCGTTAGTATCTCCTCAACGAAGCTTCGGACAACATTTTCGCTAAGGAAAAAGTTGTTTCAAATCACCACCTGAATCTCCCCTTTCAAGGTGTTACAACATTTTTGGGACACCCTGTATACCCAAGTATTTTGTACACCCTATATACCGTGTCATTTCGCACAAACATATCGAAAATCTCTTTCGCAGGAACGTGTATTTTTGAAAGTAGAACCGTTACATTCGAGGTTGATCTGTTTACAAGTTATTCCATGGTCTTCGCCAAGTTCGCACCGTAACAGCGATTTTTTCAGCATGTTTACGTAGAATAGAATGTATACATAGGATGGATACATAGCGCGCAGAAAATATACAGTGGGTGTAGAATGTATTCGTACACCGATCAATTTCCTAAAAAACTTGTGTGAAATTGTAGTTTCTTAACTTCCTTTTTTCTAATCAATGATATTTTACATATTCTCGGAAATCTCTAAGATAGATATAGTCCAAACAACATTTACTAGTTGATATAATTAGTGAAATTAACAAAAAAATGCGAAAAGTGGGTAAAAGTGTAGAAGCAATAAGTATTTGTACGATTCTTATGACGAACCATGTACAGTAGAGCTTGAATATTTCTATCGATTAATTGTTTTTCTCTTGTTAATTTCGCAACTTACATAAATGGCCAATTTTTCTTTTGCAATCTATCTCTTCTAGAGATTTCCTAGAACATGTAGAATGTCGTTGTTTATAAAAAACAAGTTAATGAATTACAATTTTACACAGTCTTTTTGAGAAATTGATCGCTGTACGAATACTTTCTACATCCACTGTATTTCTCCTCGCGTATATCTGTACGAAGAAAAATGTTGGCTAGGGCTATCGTTTTGTCTCACACTGTACATACTCTGCGACATTGAAGCCGCGCGTTGGGCATTGTGCTCCGCCGCTTACGCGCCACTTCTACACCGACGCTACACTAACGAACATCCGCGTCATTCGTCTCGAGTCTCGTTCCCGTCATATTCCGTCCTGTTTTGTCTCTTATAATTGACGAACGTTTTGGATTTCTTCAAACGCAACTGCTCGCTGAATTGTCTCTATAGAATCTTCGCGAATGCACGGAATTATCGGTACTGGGAATAGTTAGATCGAAACCTTTATCGTTACGGAAAAGGTGCTTTTACTTGCACGTATTAAGGTCGATTCAGACTATACGACACGGACCGTCACGTTCCGACAACGACACGACAAAACATTAAAACACGCGTTTTAATGGAACTATTCACACTATTCCCGTTGTCGGTACGTTCAGGTCGCTGTCTGTTAAGTGCGAATAGTTTCATTAAAACGCGTGTTCTAATGTTTTGTCGTGTCGTATAGTCTGAATCGACCTTTATTCGACTGTTTTATCGCTTGTTGCTCACGTTGACCGATCTACGCTCTTCTATTAGGTTGTCCCAAAAGTTTCTTTCGCGAGTTGCACTCAATTATTTTATGTGGTCGTGTTTATATAAATAGACAACTGATTTCTTAGATGTTGACGTTGTAACAGCAGCGGAGGAAAATGAATCGTACGCAATTCAATAACGTAACATTAGGCATAAAATATTGTGTATGCATTACTTATTAATGAAAGGGAAGAAACTTTTAGGACAACCTAATATACTTCACGCCGATCTTACTCTTTCACGCTGTCACTCTCGATGCACTTGTAATGGATGCTTTAATCCTTTGCACTCGAGGCCTTTTTTTCTGGTATCTGCCATGAATTCTAAGCTATCTAGATTTGAGAATAAGATCACCTTTACCTCGCCGACAATTATTTTATCAACACTTCGAGCTCCATAGAAATTAAACCTAAAGAATCATTAGATATTGTAGATTTGCTGCGTGGAACCTAATTGTGAGAGTCGCCTCTCGAGTGCAAAGGGTTAACATAAACTTTCAAATACTTCTTTTTGTTAACAGGATGCAGTACTGAAAGGGATTATAGTAATAGTAATCTCTCTATCTCATTCTTATCTTGACATAAAAAGAGAGTCACCTCTCGAGTGCAAAGGGTTAACATAAACTTTCAAATGCTTCTTTTTGTTAACAGGATACGGTACTGAAAGGGATTATAGTAATAGTAATCTCTCTATCTCATTCTTAACTTGACATAAAAAGAGAGTCACCTCTCGAGTGCATAGGGTTAACATAAACTTTCAAATGCTTCTTTTTGTTAACAGGATACGGTACTGAAAGGGATTACAGTAATAGTAATCACTCTATCTCAGTCTTATCTTGACATAAAAAGGATTAGTGTCTCTTATCAGTGTCTCTTACCAGATACATTTAATTACTTAACCTTATACTAGCTGGAAATTAAAAAATTCTAATCCTACTACTCTGTTCAGTTATTTTTCTTGTCTTTAGAATCATTCTCTTTAAAACGGCATTCTCCGTCATTCACTAGTGAAAGGGTTACACGGACAAGATCTCTCTGAAATTTCCCGAAACCCGAACGCGTTTTCGATAACCGTCTAACGCTCCTTCGTGATTTTGGTTTTTCCAGCCGACACAATGTCCGTGGACAAGGAGGAATTGGTACAGCGCGCGAAGCTCGCCGAGCAGGCGGAAAGGTACGACGACATGGCAGCCGCCATGAAGGCGGTCACCGAGACGGGAGTAGAGTTGTCGAACGAGGAGAGGAATCTGCTGTCGGTAGCGTACAAGAATGTCGTTGGCGCGAGACGTAGCTCGTGGCGAGTAATCTCCTCCATCGAGCAGAAGACGGAGGGTTCCGAGCGCAAACAGCAGATGGCCAAGGAATACCGGGAAAAGGTGGAGAAGGAGCTGCGCGAGATCTGTTACGACGTGTTGGTAAGAAACTCATTCCGTTCCCTCGATCGATTCATCGTCCGAGTTTTCCATCTCAGGTGCCCTTAGAAACAAGAGAGACACAGTGGGTCAACAAAGTATTGGCACACCCAGTTTTCTTTGAATATCTGTAAACTATCAAGTAATCTATCGATATTAATCTACGTTTATTAGTGTCTTTTGACACACATAAATAGTATGTTTACCGAGAGTTCTCAGTTATTTGTTATGAGGAAGTAAAGTAAAGAAAACGAAAAATCCATAGTCAATGAAGTATTGGCACACGTACAGTGTTATCAAGGAAAGTACAGTAATAAACAATATGAACAATATTGATCTTACTTAATATTTGGTGTGCATGCCTTTGGTCTTAATTACGGCCAGTAATCGATTAGGTAGGTATCGAGGCGACAAGTTTTTATGTAAGTTTCGATAGAATGTTAGACCACTCTTCTAAAAGCGTCGCTTTTAAGTCATTTTTGTCATTAATTTTATTTCTGCGAATTTTAAGGATGTGGACTCCCGTGCCTTGTATGGGCTCTCGTACGCACTCACACAGCTCCACATCACTGTATACGTACACGGAACTGCAAGGGCTTGCGTATTGTCCTATTTTTGTCTCGATAATGCAAGTTTGAGACCTCTCAATAGCCGTTTCCGCTAGATAAATGTTCAAACTTGTGCGCAAGCTCCTATAGGTTAGAGTCTACTTTTGCTTTTTTGTGTCATAATTAATAACATTCAGCAGCGTTTGTTCAGACAACGCGACAGCACTGTCGCACCACCATATTGCTTCTTTTGATCGCGAAATACTGCTGAATATTATTAATTATGACAGAAAAAAGCAAAAGTAGACTACCTATAGGAGCTTGCGCACAAGTTTGAACATTTATCTAGCGGAAACGATTATTGAGAGGTCTCAAATCTGTATTGTCGAGACAAAAATAGGACAATACGCAAGCCCTTGCAGTTCCGTGTACGAGCGCATACAAGGCACGGGAGTCCACTCCCTTAACTCTCCCTTAAATCCTATAGACAACGAATTTGCCCCAAAAAACTTCACCTTTACCACGAAAATATTTCTCTCCCGGTTTCATACAGTTCGAAATTGCAGATGAATGGTAGAGTCGAGAATCGCGGGACGAGATGCGATGGAAAACGAGATGTTCCAACCTTTGAGACCCGTTCGCAGAGCAATACCTGGCTCTCGACGCTGGTATCGCTTTACTACGTTGCTCACGATCTTCTTTGTAGGGTTCGCGTATCCCAAGAGCTGGAAGACTGAGATCATCCACCGGTTTGAATTTCACGCGGATCAATTACGGCTCGACTAGCTCGTCTTACGAGATCTCTCCGCGTCGTCCAGCCTCCGTGACAAAACGTTTCGGACGTCTAATTTGGCGCTCGCTATGATCACGAGCAATCAGAATGATTTATTACTTGTTCGTTACCGTATCTCCCTAGCAAATTGAATCTCACCTATATGCATTCTTTTTATCGACGGCAATACGCCGAAAAATCCAGAATGAATGTTTACATTTACATATTGCCGAGAAAGTTCGTGCCAATTTCTAAGAAAAATTCAAAAACACGTTTGAATTTTAATATATATTAGGTTGTCCCGAAAGTTTCTTCCGTGACTTGCACTCAGTTATTTTATGTGGTCGTGTTTATTTAAATAGACAATCTAATTTCATAGATATTCGTGTTGTAATAGTAACGGAGCAAAATGAATCGTGCACGATTCAGTAATGAAAAACATAAAACATAAAATATTAATATTGCGCATGTATTACTTATTAATAAAGCGAAAGAAACTTTTCGGACAACCTAATATTTATTGAATTACATAGGTGCCATTTTGTTCCACAACCTTTCCACCTTTTAAGGGATGTATACATGTTATTTGTTTTCAACCACTTCGATATATTCAGACTTGTAACACCTACCAAAAATCGAAATTGACTTTCCGGACAAACCGATATTTAACCCTTTGCACTCGAGGCCTTTTTCCTTGCATCTGCCAGCGGAGATGTTTTCTTGGCATTTTATTGCCACGAATGCGTTCGAGTTCCAAAGAAACTAAACCTAAAGAAGCATTACCGCTGGTAGATTTGCTGCGTGAATCCTAGTGAGAGTCACCTCTCGAGTGCAAAGGGTTAAAAAAGAAGAAACTTCGTGATTTCGTAATTCTCACTCTTTCTTCTTACTTGCACCTCTTTAAGTTTCGGACACCTGTTGCCATACACCCGGTGTTACATATAATAACATTGTAACAGCTTCAGGGACACGTATAACACTCTTCAGAGTTTTCTTGTTCTTTCAAGAGTGGTCTGCACGAGTGCAATGCTCGAGATGAGACATCACTGTTCGCTCGTAGCGTATATGCGGCACGTGTGTGCCAGACAGTGTTACAAATATACGGAAATAGACGGGAAACGGAAGAGGAAACGACACGCCTGTTCGTGTATCCAGTTGTGTGCTTTTACCCATCAGAAATCGCCTCACGAATGCTAAACGTGTCGGGCGTTATTTCTGTACATAGAATTATCAGGATTCGCGGTGCGCAAGTCCTCAGTTCGTTATCGTTTCAATCTCTGCTTCGTTTTCCAATTTGAATCCCAAAGTAGCTAGAAAGTAGAACGAATCGTTACGTAAATGTACAGGGATCGCCTGCCGAAGTTTTAAATAAATTCTAGATGTAAACTATAAATGAACGTTACGATTAATTACAATGCTGTTGTTGCTGTTGTAGGGACTCCTTGATAAGTACCTGATCCCCAAGGCTAGCAACGCCGAGAGCAAAGTATTCTACCTCAAGATGAAGGGCGACTACTATAGGTATCTCGCAGAAGTCGCCACAGGAGAAACAAGAAACGGTTCGTACCTTCCAGTTTAATCAAGTGCTAACTCTTACCTCCCTTTCTGATTAATCGTCCTTTCTTTTCTCTCTTTCTTTTTTTTTCTTTTTCTTTTTTTTTAAATAATTCATTAAACATCCCTTTACCATTGCCGGTTTTCCAAAGCGAAACGATGTACACCCAAAGATCCTAGGTACATCTGCAATCAATTGTGTTCTTTGGAAGGGACACATTGTTACCTGTAGTCTCAAAGTATTTCCACGAAGGTCTTCTTTATTGGAACGGAAAGGTGCGCACAATATACGGGCATACCTGTGCACCATCTTGTGAAAGGAGAAGCACAGCTGCAACGGCAGATGTTCGCGGCTTAAAGTGCCTGGCACATTGTTAGATTTTAGATGGATTCGAAAACGCCGCGACGCGCTCGTTACGCTACGGATACCTGTAGAGTTTTAGTTTGAATTCGAAACAATCAGTATAAAATACTGGCCATTCGATGCCTAATCGATCCCTTCGAGCTCCAGAAACTAAAGATTCCTACAAAACTGAAATATATTTTAGTTCACGCGAACGTTCCAGTTAACTTATTCGTACAGGAACCAATTCAAAATAAATTTTGCATATGTATTTTACTAATAAATGTTATTGGAAGAAATAATTAACCAACGTTCCTACGCTAACCTCTTATGTACTTCTTTTCTTATGAATTTTATTTTCAATCGGTTGCTGTACGAATACTTCTTACACCGACTGTATTATGTCTCCTTTCAAACAAATTCGAGCTACGATATATTTTAGTTCTATAAAAATCCCTGACCTCTAGCGTGTACAGAACCTGATCGATTTCACGTGGAACGATTCGTACACGTTCTATTATAAGAGATATCGTGATATATCATTCGAGATTATAGTTGAAAAATGTGTCAAGTATACAAACAATTTTACACGTAACGTGTATATAAATATTTATATATATATATATCCAGCTGTGGTAGACGACAGCCAGAAGGCATACCAGGATGCGTTCGAAATCAGCAAGTCAAAGATGCAGCCTACCCATCCCATCAGGCTAGGTCTCGCCCTCAACTTCTCCGTTTTCTATTACGAGATCCTCAACTCACCAGACAAGGCCTGCCAGCTGGCCAAACAGGTACAATTCGCGAAAGCGAGTCACTATGGCGGTTGCGGGAGGATGCGCAAGGATGGTGTAGTGGTGCAGTGGAAGCAAAAGACATGATTTCGTTTAGCCATAACGGTGGAGGGATAACAGTTTTTTCAACAATTTTCGTGGACACTTTAGGATCTCGTTCGATGCGCCGGAGATGATATACCTATGAATTCCTACGTATTCCTACGGATTCCTACGTATAATTTGCTAGGACGTTCCTTTTTCCTATCCATTCCTCCTAATGTTCGTGTAATAACAGAGTTGTCCGTCCTCTTTGTTGAATTTGTGGAAATTGTAACCTGGATTCCACCTGGTTTGCATTACAGCAGTAGTCGACGATTCACAGAAGGCGTACCAAGAGGCGTTTGACATTGCAAAGTCAAAGATGCAACCCACGCATCCCATCAGGCTCGGTCTCGCTCTGAACTTCTCCGTTTTTTACTATGAAATTATTAATTCTCCGGCTAGGGCTTGCCACCTGGCCAAACAGGTTAGGGCTTTCAAAACGACAACATTTGGTTTTTCCTTTTTCTTTTTTAATTTTATTTTCGTGTAGTGTTTCCACGTTAAACCAATAAACGACGTTTTCGAGTGTCTTACTAACTCCATCCAAGACGGAGACCGATGTCATAGTGTGATTGTAATAACGTCTCCACTGTATCAATAACTATTCTTTGCATCGCTCGCATTCTGAATTAACATGTACCCCGAAGGCAAAGTATGTTGAATTCTAAACTATGGAAATATTTTTTTTTTTTTCTAACACCAATGGAAAAACAATATATAATTATTCATATCGGAGTTAACATGCTTTGCCACTGGTTATCTTGCACGTAATAGATTCTAAGTACCGTGACAATTGCTGAGCAAGGATACTTCTAATTATATTACTTCAAAATTTGATGTATCGATTCAGCTTGATCTTCGATAAAATACTAGTATGTTCTTTCAGAAAGCATGAAGACGCGTGTGTCTGTTTAACTACTTTCATATTGCGGATCGATTTTTTCTAACAAGGAACATTTGCTATTAAAACTTCGATGAGCTAAGTTAATGGCGATAGGTAACGTTTCGTTGTTCTAACTTTATGTAATGTTCTAGGCGTTTGACGACGCGATCGCAGAGTTGGACACACTTAACGAAGACAGCTACAAAGATTCCACGCTCATCATGCAACTTTTGCGCGACAACCTCACTCTTTGGACCAGTGACACGCAGGGTGAGCAGGACGAGCAACAGGAGGTCGGCGACAACTAACCTTCCTAAACTTAAGTCCTTTCTAACCTAATAAGAACATCCTATTCTCTATCGTCCCCCCGTCCCTTGAAGTGCTCACCCATCCATCCACCCGAGATCGATTTATCCATTCACCTGTCCTTTCGTCCCTCGCGTACCTCGTTTCCTTCTTCCTTCCTTCCTTTCACTCCCCCATGACCCCTCTCTCAGCCAACACACAAATACACGTACACAGAGACACGTACACCCCCCCCCCTACACACACACACCACCTCCTTTCTATCTCTACCTACCTGGGCTACCTTACATTTCTGTCCATCTTCCTACGGCACCCTTTCTACCTCCTACAAGTCGCAAGGCCACCGTCTCTCACACCTTCAGAGTCCTCTTTTCCTTAATCTCCTCCTCGAGAACTGCCCTCTTTCTCCCAAATCCGACCGCACATTGCTGCCGATGCAACCGCTACAGCTGTTAATCGCCCGTTTCGAACGCTGGAACGCGGAAATCCCGCGTCGTCGACCGTTATCCTCTCTCCGAGGACCGAACGATTCCGCGTGTATATTTTCTCGATGAAACTAACGCAACGATGCGGGACCGAAAGCGTAAAAGTAAAGAAGAACGAAAGAAAGAAAGAAAAAAAAAAAAGAAACGTCAACGAAAGAAACTAAGAAAAGGGAAATTCTGGGACGTTTGGCTTCTAATCGCGTGTTGGACGCGCGTGCGACGGTCCTCGACGATAGGAAACGATCGAATTCGCGCGACGTTTCGCCCCCAGTCTTTGGCACGAAATTTACTCCGAGAAGAGCGTATTATCCAATTCGTGTTTGTACGGAAGAATAGGAAGAAGCAAATTGTGGATGAACAGAGGAAAGGACAGGAAGAGTATTGTTTCGCAAACTCTGTCTCGTCGTACGACGTTGTTGAATACCACACCGTTAGTGTCGAATAGGTAAAGGGTTCATAAATTAAAGCGACTATATTAAATAAACAAAACGGGATGATACGCAAAAAAGTAAAATATTACGTCGCATGGTATATGTAAACGCGAGAATAAAAAAAAAAAAATAAATGGAAAGCTAGTCTTTGCGGGGTGCATAGAGACGGAAAATTTTGATATCGTTGGGACGAGACACGGGATGCGAAGAGCAACCATTTACAACAACAACAAAAAAAAAGTGAAAAAAACGAAAAAAACACTGTCACTCCCCCCCCCCAGATCTGCTCACTTATTTACCATCTAAAATATCGCTAAAAATGAAAAACATGAAAAAACCGAAACCGAGGTATGAGAAGAAACAAAGACAAAGGGAAAAAAAGCACGCATGAATCTAACTACATTATATCCAGTTGTCATTAAATTAAATTTCACATTGTCTAGCAAGTACGATATTATTATACGAAGGGAAGAACGCAGGAGGAGAAAGGAGAGTAAAAATACATTAAGTTATTAAGTTCCAAAAGAACATCGGTGGTGACTTACTTTTACATTCGATACTTTTCTTTCTTTATTTTTGTTTTTTTTTTTTTGTTCCACATATTTGCACGTATTACCGTTATCTAAGATGCTACCACCCGCGTGTGCGCGAGCACGAACACACACATAAAAACATTACACACAATTTTACGTTCTAGGCGTGACATGTTCCGCTTCCCTTTTCCTTCATTACCATTCATTCAGCCTCTTGCACGCTGATTCGAAAAGTATTGTCGATTTTCGTACGTGCAATCGTTGCCAGATCGCGTTCCGTTTATCATTTTCATGCGTTAATTTGCAGTGCATCGAGGTGAGTGAAACGCCGTATATCTTCAAAACTATGTTTTCTAAATCCTACACACGCTACGACCGTCCGTTTAGCAAGTTGCATGAATATCGAAGAGGAAAGGGGACACCATTTTTCCTTTTCTTTCTAATTTTTTTTTTAGTTTTTTTTTTTATTTTAATTTTTCGAGCGACCGATCTTTGAGAAATTCTTTATAACCCTGCCTCTCCCGACTCTCGACTTACTCTCTCACCCTCTTGATCACCCGCCGCTTCTCTCTCCCCCTCCCTCCCCCTCCCAGTATATGTTATATATACATATATATATACAGATATATTATATACAATAATATATATATATATATACATCAGATATTTACCTATCGCAACGGAAGAAAGCAAAAGACGAACCGAGAACATACTGTGTAAACGCGTATTAAAGAAAGAAATTATATCGTCCCGATGTTCTCTTTAAACATATATGTATATATATGTATGTGTATATAAATATTCAGTTTATAAACACGATCGATCTCGTGGAAATTGTCGATAGTTCGAATATCATTCGTTGTTTCCCGCAGTTCCATCAATTGTATAATCGTTTCTCCGGACTATCTATTCGCGTAGAATAACGTTTTTTCGATTCGAATCGCGACAAAGATACAAACAAGAAAAAAAGACCGATACACACAAGTTTTCTCACGAGTTTTCTTTTAATTCGAAGAAAACATCTCGAGCCGAGATACTTCATTGAGTCGTCACCGCAAAAATATCGAAAAAAAGCTTCTTTACTGGTTTCACGAGGCGTCGGATATTTAACCGGCTGAACAAACGACACGTGTAAAATGGAGGTCCGATCGCCTCGAGCGAAACCTCGAGATAAACGAGGGACATTATTATTACCGTTGCCATTCCGCAAATGAGAAATAAAGAAAAGTAATAATAATGGAATCCGACGATAAATAAATAAACAAAAAAAAAAAAGTATATATATCGACGCGTCCGAATGCAACGGATACACTCGGTCCAGGGGCGGATTGATATGTATATATGTACGAACTAATTGCTTCTAATTATTTGAGGGCCGCGTTAAAAAGAAAAAGTCATTTTTACGTTTTTACAAATAGAAATTCTATGGGCGAGAAATTTCAATCTTCTCCGATCAAATGAAAGAAAAAAGAAAAACAAACGAATGAAAGAATTCCATTTGTTTCTATATGTTAAACCAGTCAACGTTTTTTTTTACGATATACAAAATAAATAAATGAATACGTTTTCGCTTTGGTTTTGTTTATTACACTTTATTCTTTTCTCGCTAGTATCGGCTCAGGTCCTTGCAACATCCACCGTGTCCGCCTCTGGTTCGGTCCATTCCATCCCCCGTTATTAATCGACGCTAGAGCAACAAAAAACGAAACAAAACTGTGTCGCAATTCTTCGTCTCGTATGGCACACGCATAATTAACTTGTAAGTACGTGTAATATACGCGCGCCGACTCTCCACCCTCTAACAGAACAAAACACACTTTAAGAAAAATGAGTAAAAAGAAAAAAAAAACAACGTAAATGTGTACTACATGGAAAACAAGTAACGATTATCGATATTACAACGTGTGTGTGGGTAAACGTATTCTCCTGACGTGTTGTATCTTTCGATGTGACCGTGTTTTCTGTCGTACAAAACAAAACGAAAGAAGTAACGAACGATAAGCGAATGAACGTAACCGGGGAATAATAAAGAATAAGTCGTTTCTTTCAAATGGCAGCCGTTAGATCGTTTTCGAACGGTTTCCACGTGATTGGTTACATCGGGACTCGATAGAGGTAGTAGCGGAATTATTATCGAAGTCGATGGAGCTATTTCATTCGCAAGAAGCTGAAAAAAGAGCCGCGCGCTTTCTACGTTATTTATCGTCTCAATATATGTTACCGATGCAAGAGAGACTAAACAAGTGAGAATGAAACGATGAAGGGGTGCAGAAAGATCTTCGAGAGAGCATCCTTGATACCAGTTTATAGAGATGGATCAGCTGAGCGGGACCGGATAGCAGTTATTGTCGTAAAATCTATGCAAGCGTGATCGCTCGAGGTAAACGAGCCATTAGTTTGCTGGCTGTCGAGCTGTGTACAGATGGAGGAGCCAAAGCGATCGAAGATACGTACGCTTTGATATACGTCGCGCATGTGCTAATCAGTTCCCTTAGATCGTCGATCTGTACATTGCTTCATAGGGTACCGATTTCGTTCTCGCGCAGCAGGTCCAAAAACGCTATATATTTGTACTATTCAACCATTCTTTCGCTGGAATCTTGTTCATGGTTCAGACTTCCCCTACACTTTGTCCTTTTCAGATTCCTAAATTGTTGACGTTCGTTCACCAACTACCCCCAAAACGCGTATGTCCTTTTATGGAACGTCAGTTCGGTTCACTTGACGCTCGGACAGTGGCGTAACTAGGAATTCTGGGGCCTACGTGATAAACATTTAGAGAAAGAAGTTAACCCTAAATCTCGCGTTAAAATAGAGACAAATAAAAGGCGTTTCTCAAAACCAATAAAACTTGTAAATGAATATTTGTTGGATTACAATGTTCGTAAAAAATATTTCCGACGAAACGATTATCGGACCTTTCCCATATTTACAGTTAGGTACCCCCCGAAGTCCTCTGCACATCTTTAGTTACGCCACTGCGCTCGGACCTTATCGTCTTGCGTTTCTTTCTATTTTTCAAAGATGTGTAAATCTTACGTCCTTTTGTTTATTTATTTATTTCAATTTCTTAAACATATATATAGATATATATATATATAGAATCATCATGGCACGTTTTACGCAATACATAAGAAAACGAGCGAATATTCTTTGCAGGTTGTAAAAAGATCTTTCCTATTACGATTCGCTTGTTTTGGGTCTCTTCCTGCGCCATCTTCCTTTGCCACCTTCCCCCTCCCGTTCGTCTGTTTATTCAATCGTATCGAGAGTTTACAATGAATATATCGATTGTCAAAATGTTTATTCGTCTTGGGTTATAGTTACGTACGACGAAACGTCTTTCATTCCGATTATTGTGCCCCTCGTTTCACCAGAAATCTCGTTCCACTCGTCGAAGAAAGCTAGCCTCCGAAAAAAACAGCCACTTCCAAAAAAAGAACCTATTTCATCCGCTGAGAACATCCCTGATTTCCTCTTCCCGACTTACGTTGTTCTATTTGTATTTATCATCAACCATCGTAATTGTAAATTATAATTATTATAAACGTTTACACGAAATAATAAATTCTGATAAAATGTCTGAGAGAACGCTATAACCTCGGTTGCCTTGCCTCAGCATTGTCATCTGGGTAGGAATTGCGATGAATCAATCCTATCGTTGATTGAATCGTTACTTTATTCGAATCATTTAAGGATCTAATTCTTCGAAAATTAATTCGCGAGAATTTATTTTAAAGAACGAAAAAGTAGTAGAGGAAAATTTAAAAAGAAAATTGAACTAATTAAATTTACGATGGAAGGATCGAGTTTCTATTTGAATTTCATTTCTAATTTAACCACGTTTCGATGCCGATATTGCTAAGGTATAGTAGCTACGTTCACGGTGATACTTCTTAAAAGACGCATGCGTACTTAGAACTTTAAAAAAGGCCTGAGTTTCACCTCTATAAGAATGTATAAGAATTTCCTTGATACGATCACGTGTCGTCCGCATGTAACATGGACGTATTTTTTAACAGTTGGTCACAGAAGCATTCAGCCACCCTAAGTATTAAGCAAATCTCAAGCAAAATTACAAGTCGAGAAGGTAAAGTTTAGTTTGGTACCTATTCTAAACAAGTTCTTATTAAGATACTTTACAATAAAGTGTAACGATTTGTAAACGAACACGAGGTTGTGACTCACGTGAGTATCGAGTTGCCTATTGCTAGGGGGCAACTAAATTAAAAATATCAAGAGGAATATAGTAGGTAAACACGGTTTAATTCCAACTTAGTTTATTCTTATCGAGTATTTATTATTACCAAATATATCTACAGGCCTCTTGTTTAAATCATACGACGTAAAATAAAAACATAAACAGCCCTTTATTCGATACCAGACAAATATAAATTGCTAAATGAATTATAGAAATAAATATTTCATAACGAATAGATAAATCTTTGTTTGATCAACCGAATAGAGTTGAGTTCTCTTCGCCATACGAATTTCATGGGAGGTATCGCGATTGCGTGTGAAAATGATGAAATCGTGCGTCATACGAGTTCACGTAAAACCAAGTAACGCGAACTACTCAGAACTACTTAATAAGCGTAAGAATTTTATTTTAATTGCTCGTTGAGAGCCATTGGCAGCACCAGTCTTCGAGGCGTTATCTAGTAAAGCTTGCGTCAGACCCGGTTAGATGTTGCAAGGATTTTTTCTCGTAACCTATCAAGAATCGATTGCTGTTCGCAGCGATCGAGCGATAATTCGAGTAAATCTAGAATAGACGCAGGGGATCAATTACTTTTAATCACTCTTGGAGTTGGTTAAAGAGGCTTGTTTCAATGCCCGGATTATCACAGATCAGTGTCAGCTTAATCGTATCATAATAAACATCGAGTAAGATCGAAGAAAAATTCAAACAGAGATCTAGAAAAATGGTGGCTATAAATAGAAACGGAAACAAGAAACGAAGCATGCACTTTCCCATCTCGAATTGGGCCGTTGATGCCCGATGACGAAATCTAGGAAATGAAGAAGGTGAGTATGCTCAAGTACGTTTTTAAAGGCACGTAGATCCACTCATCGAATCTTCTATTAACCTAATTTTCGGACACCGAGATATACGTCTACGTTATTTTTTTAAAAAATCAAAGTTAGCCATAATAAAATAAGAAATTAATTCATTAGCGACAAATCTATACGACCATGAAAACTAATACAAAAGAAAGAAAGTTTATCAATCGCCAACGTCGACGATTACTTTAGCCTTAGTCATTAGTTCAAACCTCTCTAACGGTTTCATTGAGTACGAAGCTTTTTTTTTCTCTAGTTCTTCTAATCGCATCAACGTGTTGACTCTGTTATACTTATCAACCCAAACGACCAAATGTCGATGAAGCTTTCATGGACTTATACAGGGTGTCCGAAAATGGTTGTAACACCTTGAAAGAGGTGGTTCGGAAGGTGATTTGAAACAACTTTTTCCTTAGCGAAAATGTTGTCCGAGGCTTCGTTGAGGAGATATTAACAGAAAACGTCGATCAATCAGAGCGCGCGTATGCCGTTGGAGCGGCCGCGGTAGCGAAGGCTACGCGCTGAGCGGCCGCGCTCGTACGCGAACAAGTGACTCGACGTGCATCGAAGAACCTTTGACGCGACCGCTTAGCTCGTAGCCTTCGCTACCGCGGTCGCTCCAACGGTATACGCGCGCTCTGATTGGCCGGACTTTTCTCTTAATATCTCCTTAACGAAGCCCCATCCGACATTTTTGTAAAGGAAAAAGTTGTTTCAAATCACCTCCTGAACCACCTCATTCAATGTGTTACAACATTTTTGGGACACCCTGTATATTGTTCGTACAAATCTAAAAAATAAAATAAATTCCATTTACTCGAGAAACCCTGATACAGGCTATTTCGCACCGTTAACCCAGAGAGATCAGTTCGTCTACTATTTTCATGCTTTCCAAACAGTCGTCTATCTTCCCTGACAGCTGGTTGAAAATACAGAAAATGCAACGTGAATAAGCATCTGTTTACAGCGATAAAGATTTAAATTAGTTTCCGAGATCGAGCGGCAAAGCCTGGCCATTGGCGGACGGAGGACCGATAGCGCCATCTATGTGCATCTTCTAAATTTAATTAAACACGGAGTGGGGTGGCGAGAAGCACCCGTGTCCGTTGGTGGGGGGTTCGTACAGAAGGCACACGTAAAGGTCACCTTCAGACCGAAGGTTTCGGTTCAGTTAGGCACAGTCAGGCACAAGACGTGGAAGCGGTATCTGACACTTGCTCAGATAACCGCGAGTTCTTGATTGAATTTAATATCGAGAGGATCGTCCACGCTCCAATTCGCCGTCGCAACAGGATATATTTTCGTTAGGTAAGCCGAACGAACGTCCACCTTTTCCCTGTAACTTTCGAACGATTCACACTGACTGATTGTCAGTGACAATGTGACATCACTTCGTATACACACTATAATAGACGATTTCTCGTATCGCAGCCTTCGATGTTAATTCAAATATCCCGTTGACGTTCCCATATCGATTCGCTTCCTCTGTAAATTGGAACGACACTTTGCGTCGCGTGATTTTCATACAGAATTTCATCCCTATCGTTAGACAAGTCTAATTCAAATAGTCTATACCGTGTGTATCGCTGTCGTTCTGATGTTTTGATGCGCGGCACTTTGAGACCGTGCCAGATTCCATTGATTCTTTGCACACGCGATATTTTATTTTAAAATACGAAGGACTGCCCGCGGAACTTTTGTGTTGCAATGCCCTTTGAGAAAATAATTTCTGGTGTTGTTTTTCGTTTCGTTCATGACGCCTAGTACGTACGTACCGTTAATCTATAAATTTAATTGTACGATTCTCACGTCATATATTACAACATTATCGAATTTCCCAATAGATGTTACTATTAAAGTAAAACTGCACATGTACATTTCATTTTCATATTACGAACATAAACATTCGAAACTGCAAAAAACCCCAAGCACAGTGTAAACACAATATACAGAAGCTGATAAATTCATATTTGAATACATCAAGTGCTGCATTCATGCCATAGAAAAATACTTTTGCAACATATTAATTTTAGTTTCTATTTAAATTCTATCGCGTATATTTTTTTCAAGACATGTCTGTAAATTATAATGACACTTTGTGTACTTGCACGACCAAGGACAACTTGGAAAAAGAAAATTCCTCTCATACTTTAACCTCGACAAAAAGTAATGTGTTAAACCATGCAATTATTGCGGCAACTATTTCCATAGTAATTAATAAAGTAGAGATATAAAATAATTGCTCCAATCCCTGGTGTTCAACTTGAATTCATATTAAAAAATTTTTAGTTTATAAATAAGCTCTCGATTACTAGAATTAGAATTATGGTAGATTCATGCAAACTATACAATTTTTAGACAATGTTGAAACAAAAAGTACTAGTCCTAGTAGGGAATTCCTTTCAAATCATGAATTGCTTGCAAATCAATCAAGTATTAACATTAATAAGAGAAAACTTCATAAGCAGAATTTGGCACTGTCTATGACATTTCCGCAAGTGAGTTAAACATAGAATGAATATAGTGCATATTAGTTAACATGCTCAGAGAGATCTCTATTAGATGTTTGCACTAAGTCAACGTGGTATTCCATTGAATATTCCCATGGATTTTTGTACCGAGACCTTGGATACTTTTGGAGGTCAATTTGAAAATGAACACAAGATACAAATAAATAAAGTAACGATACAATAAAATATCATTGCCGTGAACAACATTCATTGTAGATCATCCGTAAATATAATCTAACAAATATTTGATAAAATATAATTACATTGTAGGTGCATAAGGAGTACGGTCTCAAGATGGAGGAAGATCTAGGAGCACAGAGATTTATAAAGCCTGGTAGTCATAAAGGCAAAGGGCTTGCAGTCTTTACTAGTGGAGGAGATTCTCAAGGTAAAAAAATGAACTACTCAAATAGAATATAAACAGTACAGATGCTGTGTTATACATCTCTTGCAATACATTTTATAGGAATGAATGCCGCTGTCCGAGCAGTTGTTAGAATGGGTATTTACTTAGGATGCAAAGTTTTCTTCATTAAAGAGGGCTACCAGGGTATGGTCGATGGCGGAAATAATATTGTAGAGGCAACGTGGTCCTCTGTATCTTGCATCATTCATAGGGTACGTATGCAATTATACCTTATTGTTACGTCATCGCGACCCCATACTAATTCTATGTACATTTCAGGGTGGCACGGTAATAGGTTCTGCTCGATGCCTAGAGTTCAGAGAACGCGCTGGTCGTAGGAAAGCAGCTAAAAATTTAGTAACTCGTGGAATAACAAATTTAGTCGTAATCGGTGGCGACGGTTCCCTTACCGGCGCCAATCTTTTCAAAGAAGAATGGGCTGACTTGTTAAAGGAATTAGCACAGGCTGGTAAAGATATAGCGACTGGTGCTCCAATTTTTATCGCTACAGACATCTTATATTCCTTTCTTGTCAGGTGAAATAACTATGGAGCAAGCGGATAAATTTGCTCATTTGCATATTGTCGGAATGGTGGGATCGATTGACAATGATTTTTGCGGAACCGACATGACCATTGGTACCGATTCTGCGTTGCACCGTATTATCGAAAGCATCGATGCAATCGTTAGTACCGCGTATTCTCATCAAAGAACATTTATTATGGAAGTTATGGGTCGTCATTGCGGGTAAGTTATTTGTTATATGACGTTAGAAAACCTTTTTTTTCCGAGAAAATAATTTTAATACTGTTTAAATGAATATACCGTAAACAAGCATACCTATTAAGAGGACCTAAATCATAGTGCATATTATTTATTTATTTGTATTACCGAGATCTTAGTTACGTTTCGAAAAGGTTTGATATTTCAGCAACAAAAAGATATACACAGTTGAATGGCTTTTAATAAATTAAATAACATTCAGTTCTATAGTATTTGTAAGTCTGGTGAACTTTTGGATAGGTATCTGGGAATTGTGGGTGCTTTAGCTGCAGAAGCAGATTATGTTTTCTGCCCGGAATCGCCACCCCCCGTTGACTGGCCTGATAAACTATGTAGAAAGTTGGAGCAGGCATGTTGATTAGGAATTTTTCAAAATTCTTTGTCACATTGTTGTCTTTTTACTAACTTAATGTAACAAATTTTTTGATTTGCATTTATTTTCGTGTACTTTTGATTGCTTACTTGTATTGTTAATGTCACGAAGAAAAATGCTACTTCATGTTACATTTATCCCCCCCCCCTAATTATTCACAAAATCGAACGATCGAGAATACATACTGAATTCAATTTTTAATTCATAATTTTACGATTATATAAACAAACTAATTTAACATAGCAAAGATAATAAAGCTGCAGAGCCTTTCAGGTATCTGACGTTAGCCTCAAGTTTATCTTCAGAAGCATGTTATTCCTTTATACCTGAAGCACCACCGACAGGTGATTGGGTCGAGGAGCTTTGCGAGGCTGTGCAACAGGCACGTTTTTGATAGATCATTAAATTATCCATAATCAGACGTACCTACCTACGATAAAGTGTTATCACGGCCAGACATTATTACATCCCATCAAATTCACTATTATCTACATTGAACGCGTGCTAATTCATCATCAATGTAGCTAGATAACGCAGAGAGAAATAAAAGTACGCTAATTACCGACCAGATACATTAAAATTTTCCGTGTAATAGTTGTTTATAGATACTAAGAGAACATCGTACAAAGTTGAAACTTTTCGAAGTTTCCAACTATTTTTATATTTTTGATCGACCTTATCTAAAAACCATTAATTCCTTAATATACTATAGTTATTGATTTTCTCATATTATCATAATATTTATAGCTAGCTTTCATAACATACTATTACAGTTACCTGGCTCTAGTGGCAGCCATATGTTGCGAAGCTGATTTTGTGTTCATCCCAGAGTGGCCACCTGAACAGGATTGGCCAAGCAAGCTGTGCAAAAAATTGCTGCAGGTTCGCATCTTTTTTTTTTTGTTATTTTTTAAACGGTTAAACAAAATTAGCTGTACACCTCATTGTATACCTACGTTACAAGCAGAGCCATAATTCTTTTCTCAAACTTATACTTTATCCATTTCTAGTTAGGGACAGATGCACACAGATATTATTTGATAATTTTAGTACAGTCTATTTATCATGGTAAGCTTATTCTATGTATTGTGCTTTACTTTTTCATTTTATATACTCTACACTTCGGATGCACGTTATACATTTGAACTTAACAAACGATAACAGATTTTTCGTGTAGCGATATTTTGTCTATTAGTCCTGTGTGTAATGATATTATTTTATTTGATGCTCACTTAATAGGTGCATTAAATCTAAAATTCTTTCCCCTTTAGCTCAGGTTATTCTGCGGATTGCCTTTGTGCTTTTAACTGTTAACACAATTCATCTCTCGATGCTTGCGTACAGATTTTCAGATTGGATAATCTATTTTTCAGGAACGTCTTACTGGACAGCGGCTTAATATTATTATCGTAGCGGAGGGAGCCGTAGACAGGAATGGCGAACCAATCACTGCCGAAAAAGTTCATAAAGTCGTTGTCGATAAACTGCAGCAAGACACCAGAATTACCGTTCTTGGTCACGTTCAACGAGGTGGTAATCCATCTGCTTTCGACAGAGTTCTGGTTAGTGCGAAGTATAACTTCTTGTTTATATTGACTCCAGCTTCAATTCTGATCAATTGAAGCACAGAACATTATTATTGAATAAACCTAATAATGTTGCATAGGGGTGCCGAATGGGTGCAGAAGCCGTGATGGCTTTGATGGAAGCGACACCGGAAACTGAAGCTTGCGTCGTTACATTGGACGGAAATCAAGCTGTCAGGTTACCGCTCATGGAGTGTGTCCGTCGTACGAAAGCAGTGGCACAAGCTATGTCCGATAAAAATTGGGAACTCGCCGTTCAACTTCGTGGAAAGTAAGCTAAATCTTTGTTACATTTATTTCAAGTTTATGAATTGCACCGTATATCGTTTAAAATATTTGTAGAGGATTCGCTCGAAATCTGGAGACGTATAAAATGTTGACTCGTCTAAAAGCACCTGTAGATCACGATCCGCACAAGGTACGTTATCGTAGCACACTTACCACTAAAATTACTACGAACTCGAAACCTTCCGTCGAAACTTTTAACGAACGATTATAAAAATACAAAAAAAAACTAAACGAACTGCATTTTATTATTTATTTATTTATTTATTTTGTATCAGATCAATTGAATGTTGATTTTAATAAATATCCGGTGAAAGATGAAAACTTTCCGAAGGTTTTTAGTTCTAACGGTTAACAAATGTACGGAGGTGGAGAATTACCATTATTACATGTATAATTTAATGTTGCTTCAGGAAAGTAATGGCCCTACATTAACAAAGGTAAATTTGTTACGAAAAATTTATAAGTGTAATTTTGTTTGCTGAATACCGTTCTTCGATGCCTTGTAGCACAGTCTTTCTAACATTGTCATCTTTTTTCTTCCAAACTAGCAATTCACTCTATGTGGACAAGTGAGTCAATCATCTCTATATCATCAATTTATTGTTACCGTGTTTTCACGTATTTTTTCTTTTTTTTTTTGTGTGTGTAACAATGTGTTTTGCTAGGTGTATGGAAGCAAGCATAAGCATTGTACAATAATTAATGCTGTACATTATGTATCAGACTACAGAATGTGTTCGTTTTTTTTATGCGCACGGTGCATGTATCGCAGGCATATTCTTCCATCCTATTATTGCGAAACTCTGTTTCAGGATCACTATACATTGGGTGTAATGCACATAGGATCGCCTTCATGTGGTATGAATGCAGCGGTGCGCTCCTTCGTTAGAAATTGTATCTATCGCGGTGACAAGGTATCTTTGCTATTTAATATCTTCTTTTAGCTCTCGTAGTACGAATCCTATACAGCGTGTATTTCTAGGTATACGGGATTTGCGATGGAATATTAGGGCTCATGGCTGGGAAGTTCAAATTAATGGATTGGCCGTCTGTTACCGGGTGGGTAGCTCAAGGTGGTGCTTATTTGGGAACGAAACGTACACCACCTAAAGATGAGCAGCTACCAGCGATTGCTCAGAAGCTCAAGGAGTTTGGAATTCAAGCTTTGCTTATCATAGGAGGATTCGAGGTAACATTCGTTGAAACCCATTTGATAATAGTTCGTTTTAAAACAGTTTTATTAATTTCATTTTAATAGGGCTACCAAACGGGTCTTACCTTCTACAATGCCAGAGACAAATTCGACGAATTTAAAATTCCCATTGCCATGATTCCAGCGACTATCAGCAACAATGTTCCGGGAACGGAATTTTCGTTAGGCTGTGACACCGCTTTGAACGAAATTACGGAGGTACGTTGAAACGAGATGCCGCAAGAAATATCATGAGACGTTCAAATACGCTGATCCTCGCGTTTATTTTTAGATCTGTGATCGAATCCGTCAGTCGGCGCAGGGTACGAAACGTCGAGTATTTATTATCGAAACTATGGGTGGATACTGCGGTTATTTAGCTACAGTAGCCGGATTAGCCGGCGGAGCCGACGCGGCGTATATTTTCGAAGAGAAGTTCAATATCAAAGATTTGAATCAGGATGTAATCGCGATGGCGGCTAAGATGTCCGAAGGTGTACAAAGAGGTCTCATTCTAAGAAACGAAAACGCTAATTTGAATTACAATACAGATTTTATGCAGAGACTCTTCAGCGAAGAAGGGAAGGGTCTGTTCAGTTGTAGGATGAACATTATCGGTAAGCAATTAATAGTTGATACTTTATAACTTGACAGAGATACTGTATAACACTGTACGAATTGTTTGTAGGTCATATGCAACAAGGTGGTTCGCCAACTCCGTTCGACCGTAACTTGGGTACAAAAATGGGTTCTAAAGCGGTCGAATGGTTCACCGAACAGTTAAAGAAATGTACTGACGCGGACGGTAAAACGGTAACTTCGGAACCCAACACTGCAGTTATGATCGGTATAGTGCGAAGACAGTATAGATTTACACCCTTCGTAGAACTTATTGACGTCACTAATTTTGAGTGAGTATATTATACGTTCAATATGTATATTATATTCATAAGTAGATTCAAAACTATCATGTTAGGCGCCTTTTAAAATATTTTATTAATATTTTAGGCATCGCATTCCAACGTACCAGTGGTGGATGAAACTCCGACCATTACTCAAAGTTTTAGCAAAACACGAGTCCACGTACGAGGAAGAGGGACTTTACATAACCGTCGAAGAAATGGATCTCGACAATGATCCGCCTCTCGTTTAAACTACAAATCGCATATCACGGTATGTGGTGTGACGTAATATTCCGTAAACTGTACATTGTTTATTGGTGAAAAAGTAGATTTCATTGAAGAGTATTACAGTATTGTATGGCATTATGATAATCCTGTTCCGTTGTTATTTACAAGTCGAGAGATCAAATTTTAAACTTAAATTTGCGGAATCTAATGTTCCGCAGGATTTAATGTAAGTTAAGTATTTTATCGACAGTTGCAAAATCGCAATGTGTACGCGCACCCTCCCGTCTGTATGTTTAATTATTTATTAACAAAACGCGCGCCGAGAACTTTAAATGTGAATAATCTAAATAAATAGCAAATTATTGCACATCATTGCCATAATCAAAGATACGAATTAATGTTTTGTTTCGAACATATCGAGGTTTGCGGATGTGTGTGCGTGTATGTTGAATCGTGGTTGAAACTCAGGTGAGAAGTAGGTACAAAGACAGTACCTGAAATGCGGAGGTAAGCTATACCTTCATAGTTTAAGAAAATAAAAACGAGTTAGGAAATCTAGACGTGGCATTTTTCATTGATAATGATGAAAGATTATATTGTTGTAACGGACAGTGTTAAATATTTATTGTCATTGATCATGTCTCGAAATTAAGGGAAATGAAGTTATAAAATTAATATAGTACATAATCTTCAAATGGTACAATACAATTAAAAAGAAAGAAAAAAGAAAAAAATAGTCACAAAACGTAACCACAGTTGAATGTGACGATAAAGATAAAGACAACTGATGACGACAACTGATTCCAGTTTTAATGTGTACCGAATATTAACGATTACTCTTAACATCACTCGACATCACGTTTGTTACACTCATCTACATAGAATGTTGACATCGGTCAGAGTAATTTCATGTTGCAATCGTGCGAATGACATTTGTTCACATAACTTTGACAGAGTTGGATTAGGATAACAAATGCTTTTAGAACGCATCGTGCTACTCGTCGTTAAACTTTCAGTTGCATCCATGAATCAAGCGAGTCGAATTAACAGGTTTCATGGGGCGCGAATTCACGCTACATAAAATTAAACTTAACGTGGCATTTTTCCTTTGATGAGAACTTTTACCCTTTGGTTTAGCTTTACCGATAGCTATGAAAAGCTATTTGAAGAATATACTTGTCTACCTCAAAACATAATTTGCAACGTCGGTCGACACTTAAGGCAAACCAAAAACCTGAGTCGTACTGGTTGCGTGTAACGTTAAAAGATGTTGCTAAGGTTTAAGGCTTGTGACCACAAGAGTATTTAGATTTAATTCGTGTTATTATTGTACTCGTGTATTTCACATATATATTTATCTCGGCGATGTCCGTACGAATATTAAAACTTCGTAATTGTTTCCTGAGTGTATTATAGATTTTACAATTTCTAAAGAAATTCTAGAACCAAGCTCACGACGTTTATAGTACTAACGTGACCTTTTACGAATTCATTCGTGTTCGTGAACTTACCTAATATCATCGATAAGAGATAATTGTTGATAGAAATTTGCCGATTTTAAAACACACGGAAACATTTTCTAACGACTAACAATGGATGTATACGTTTCGTGTACAATTGAGCCGAGTGTCGATTAACAATAAACACGCGAGAACTTGTATTACGAAAGTTCCATAACTAATGATAGTCGATAAAAATGTTTATTTAAAGCGAGAAGTCAACTTTTTCCAGGTACATTCGAGACCATTGCACTTAAAATATAGTAATATATAACTTGTCATTGAATCCAAAACTAGGTTAACGAAAAAAAGAAAATGTACACGTATTTAAAGACAGATTGCGCAAATTGCTTGTTTAAAGTTGTTGCTACAGATGCGAATGTTTAGAAAAATATAAAGACAGTAGATGTTGAGAAACGTATACATAAGCGAAGGCTATTGTAATGAAATCTTTAAGCATTCGCGAAAATATCATCGAAGGAACTATAAAACTTCCGAAGGTCATCTTTCCGCATCGTCGACTGTGAAAACAGAAACTTATTCTGGCCTAATTACGCAATGACGATGAATGAAACTTGAATTGTACTTAAACCGAATCTGTTAAAGTGGAGGTCGATGGTGAACTCGCAGACCATCTGATTAAATCTCTACTTGAAAAATTGAACGAAATCGTAATACGAAACGTAGGTAAAAATAACGATGTTGAAATAAAGAGTGACTGTTACGTGTGTCATTCGTTAACTAATAAATAATAAAGCTAGAGTATATACAATGTATTTTGCGCACCTCCGCGTGTAAATTTGAACTTTTGTCGTATGTCATGTTCACCTAAACATCGAGTGCTCCATCACTTAATCACGTTGATGCAATGAGCAACATTGTACAAAACTACACAGGCGTTAATATCATATACCTTTAACGGTTAAACCAATAGCGTAATAAAGATATAAAAGTTGAAAGAATATATATTATTTTTGCGATTACAGATGTATATTTTCGAATCATTGTTGATCAATGAATTTACAGTTTATCTCTGGCAGAATAAGTAGCATACAGAAATTATTTTCTCCCGACATCGAATTGTTGAATATGTATATTTTCACTTTACTGTCGCGTATTATATTATATTTACTCGTCGATAGTTCAACATTTCACGGAATTAATAGTGACGATTGCACAATTTTAGAAACAAATGCATAAATGCGTATTAGTATATCGTGATCACTAAAAAATGTACCTAACACTCTCAATAAAGTGTATCTTATAAAACGTTCCCCCCTTCTTTCAGTGCGATTTAGAGCTGTTTTATTTGCGACAAGTTCGAAATTTATAAGTACAGAAGTCAGCAATTTCGAATGGTACCAGACACCTCCACGCTGCAATTCCTGTCGCGCTTGAAAACAACACAGTATCCGTATAAATCTACGCTCGAGATTTCACGCATTAAAATGATTAATATCCCAGCGTAAAAAGTGATTCTTTTAATCGATAATATACAGATAGAATAAACCTACGATATTCGTAATTTGGCGAAAAATTTTCGTTGTTGTATTGATTTACTTGGTGACACAAGTAAAGACAGAAAGCGCCACATAGTGCAACGTTGGCCAGTCACTTCACCCGTTGCTTTGGTATGTGTTCTGTCAGTGTAATTGGATCGTGAGTTGTAGCGTGAATGCCACTACCAGTCCAGTAGTCACTCAAAGTCTGTTGGTCTGTTGACTAAGACAGTTCTTGCAGGTGATTGACCATCGTGTGTCCAAGGAAACGGTGGTTTTCTTGTAAAAATGGTTGCGATAAAGGGCCGCAAAGGTTCAAATAAAAATCCTCCTATATTCAGCCATGAGTTTGTCATTCAAAATCATGGAGATATCGTTTCGTGCGTGGCTATGATCTTCGTGACTGGTCTAATGGTGCAGGTCAGTGTCTCATTTTTCAAACGTCGATAACATTTTTACCTCATGCGTCTGTTTTCTTCGTGCTGTTCTCCCTTTCGTTTAGCATAGTCGAACGAGTGTAATCTACATTCATTCGACGAACGTTTAATACATTTTATTCATTTTATTTGCCGTCGACAGAATAACCATATGTTACTCGTTATTGCCGGTGCTGAACGATTGATCGAATTATACACGATAAATTAGATTTAGATAAGACTGTATCTGATTTCTGATATTTTATTAATACTTAAGCATGTCGCATAACTTATTTTTCTATCTTCATAATATATTCTGTGATATGTATTTAGTTTTTTCTTTTTATTAATATTGTTTATCACACATTTTAGGCAACATCACCATGGGCGTACATGTTCATTGCCATTCATCACAATGTAACTTCAGATGCGGAGAATCCAACCTTGCCAGTGAGATATACCATCGGATGGACAGATGCATGTGCTGTATTCTTTTATTTTTTGATAACAATTGTAATCCACGCCGTGTTTCAAGAATATATCTTTGATGTAAGTCATATCTGCTACAACTAATTCCTCTTCAAAATGTTTGCACATAATTAATTGGTGTATGTCTCTTTCAGAAAATTTCAAAACGTCTTCACCTCAGTAAAGTAAAGCTTGCCAAGTTTAACGAATCTAGTCAACATGTTCTGTTCTATGCTGTATTCGCTATATGGGGATTGGACATAATTATCAGGTAAGAGATAAATAATCCTTCTTATCTATTAGATTTAATACAAACTTGTATCCTTCTAGAGAAGAAATGCTATTAAATATAACTTCATTGTGGAAAGACTATCCTGTGCCGATGACCTTCTTTTCAAAATTCTTCTTTATCGGCCAGCTTGCTTACTGGCTGCACTGCTACCCTGAATTGTACTTCCAGAGGATAAAGAAGGAAGATATTCCATCTCGCGTTGTTCAAGCTACCATTGGATTGTTATTTACACTTGCAGCATATGTCTTTAAGTATGATATCAAATTTTATTTAACTCGTACTATACTCGTACTATAACTCGTTACAGTCTTTGAAAATGTACATATTTTCAACAGCTTCCAGCAGGTAGGAGTCTTGCTGTTAGTTTTGCATTACCTAGGAGATGCTGTGCTTCACGGAGCCAGAATTGGTCATTTTGTTAGTAAGAAGGAAAAGCTAACGAAAAGTAAGTATTATTTTATTGTAATCCTATTTTATACCAGAGTCGACCCAAAATAATATCGTGAAATTATTTTATTTCAGTGGCATTTCTTGTCGCGAACACAGTGTACGTTTCCGTACGTGTTGCAACATTCGCCATTGCAACTTTGGTGTTTCTGTATGGCTTGAACCAATTGGAAAGTTCGTTCGATTATGCTGCTGGGAACTATAATATTCCAGCTGTACGATTCTCAGCTTTAAGTATTATCGTTGTCTTCCAAGCGTATCTCTCTTATGTGTTTATCGCGAGACAAATGAAGCGCGCTCGCGAGAACTCAGCTCCCGTACAAGTAACCGTGAAAACAAAGCAAAAACCGAAGAAGAAGGAAGGTGAGAGAAATTTAAAAAATTCTCTTGTTTCTTTATATACAGGATCAGCATCTCGAAATATTAAATTTATATCCTTCCAGGGAAGAAATCCGTTGTCTCCGAAGACGATGATTTGCCAGAAGTCGATCAGGCGACTAAAAAGAATCTCAGATCTCGTTCTTCTGCGAAAGCAAAGTAGAGATATTATCGAGTCAAGAAATTAATCCAAGGCTGATTAAATGTTTTGTTTTCATTCATGTATACATCATAAATAAGATTTGGGATACATTCTTTACGTTGAGACATAAGTAAAGTTAGTATTTGCGGCATCTTCCACAACTGTAACATTATTTTTAAAATAGATCTTATTCAACGAGTTTCTCATTACATATTTCATTTTCATGTCAACTGTAGATAACAATGGCACTCGTAAATGGAGAATTACCGAGATATTGTATAAAATGTTTTATATATATTATACACATTATATACTGGGAAAGAGTTATCCTACTAATTTCTAAGCTACGTAATATATATATATATATATAGAGAGATATAGATATAATGTTCAAAGGAATCGCTACCGTGTATAAAAGATTTCCTTCGATAGCATAAAATAAATACGAACGATCGTGATATTCGATAAATGAATGAATTTTTTCGAAACAGCGGTGTGTAAGATGCGATGTGTTAAATAAAATCATAATTTATTTACCAGGCATGAAGTTAATCTAATTGACGATTACTAACAGAGTGCACTCTCGTTATTATTAAAAACCTAAACTGTATTTTTATATAAAAAAAATTAAATATACGTTAAAGTAATCGAAAAGGATGTTATTTTACAGCCATCAATTTTACAACCGATCTTAGAGGAGTCTAGGAACTTCATTTTTCAATAAATTTATTATTTATTATTCTGCGTTATGACGTTTGGCCCTCTGGTGGCATGTGCGAAGAAGATTTTACCAACATGTAGTAACGTATTTTTTTATTTACCTAGTGATTCGGAGCAATTCGGAGAGTAACATTTTTCGAATAAGTTTAGCTATGGCCCAACGAAAAAGTTTAAATAGACGTCCATCCAGATATAGCAGATTGAGCGTTGGTTCCGCGATTCTGGATCCTAATACGGGCATTTTAGACGAGGGTACGTGTACATATCTCATAACGTTTTGTAGGTTAAGTACTTACGTTGTTGACTAACTCATTGCATTATTTTTCAGAGTATCCGTATTGGTGGCAAGGTTTAGATAATACAACAGTGCGACCATCTATGGGTTCCGATACTTTGAATCAAACGGGTCGTTATTTGTATTCTGATTCAAGCATAGAACCCAACACAGTCGAAGATAGATGGTGGGACATTCTGGAATCATTAAATAATTCCAAGACCCCTATGGCTACTAAGGATTATTCTAAAGAAGGTACAGTATTAACACTAGGCTCTTGCTACAAGATAAATTTCATTTTATTTTATATTACTTATATCATTTTTAGGTAGAACTGATACAGCATCAACATCAGAGTCCGAAGGGGAACCTAGAATTGTGAAAAGAAAATGTACGTTACAGTCAAAGGCAATGAATTCTCGAGATAACGCATTTTCAGACGTTTTGAATAATTTTGAAACTGCAATTTTGCCAGAACCCAGGCAAGAATCTATGAGAGACAGCTCTATACATAGTTCGGTGTCAGTGGAAAAGACTCTTAGTAATGCTGAACAATTAAATAACTCCCAAGGAAGTAGTCGGAATCATAGTTTAACCACAAGCATTGTAAAAGTGAGGCCTAGAATTTTTGGTAAAAAATACAAGGATCAGAATACAAATGTATTTGATGACATTTTAAACACAGATGAGTTAGAAAGTCCATTGAAGAAACAGTCTTTGAGAATATCTTTGACTAAAGAGTTGCTAACTTCAACAAATGATAATCCGCCTGCTACAGCTTCAACCCTCGTTGTTAATAGCACACAGCACAATCATCGTACTGTATCTCCTGAAAATAAAAATTATTGTTCTGCATCAAGTTCGCAATCCACAGTAGTAAACAATAATTTCGCGTATACGCGCGATAACAATAAGGACAGTACTGCCAGCGATGCGGAAACTACTGTATTAAAACCAAAATCAAAGTTTCTAAACCGACATAATAAAATTGTAAATGAAAATGAAACAGATGAGTCAACGAGGAAGAGTATTGCAGCAGAGACAAAAACTTTCAAGAGACCTTCGGCATCAGCAGCGGATAATCCAGTCGAATTCTTGCAACCTGTATCAAGAAATATAACTTCCGTTGACTCCAGTGATTCCTCGAATACAAGCCAACGTGACGATCCACCAAAAAAGAAATCAGTATTTTTGAATAGATTACGCGAAAATCGAAAACGTAATCTATTTCTAGATATTCTCCAGGAAAGTGATGACAGTATTATACACGAGACATCGAGATCAAAAGCTTCCGTTAATCATTCAAGGGAAAGAAATTTGGTAAATGAGAACTCCAAAGAGATAAGAGAGCGCCAATTAGTCAGCGATGAGAGCAGCAGAAACAGTATGGAAAATGTACTACTAAAATACTCAGGGCCATTGAATGTAGATAATAATGATACTATAAACTCTAGTAATAAAATAAATTCAAACGTATCGAAAATGCTTGCTCCAGAAACTGCAACTACTTCTCGCAGCGGTAACAGTGAAGAGGAGCAATCGATTGACTCCGCTGTTAGTCTTATTGAACAGTCCAAAGAGAAACATACAAGTCAGAATAATACAAATGCTAACAGTGGAATCCATTGTAACGAGAGCTCAATTCGGAAATCAGTTTCACAAAATGAAAAAGAATATGTACCAGAAGTCGATAAAAGCATAACAGATAACACGCGTACACGATCACCTGCTAAAATTCCAAATGATTCGAGTCAGGATGATGAGTACATTACGAAAACACAATCTGGAACTTGGACTAGATTAGAGAATCAAAAACAACGTGGTACGACCGACTTGGAATCAGAAAAAGATGAATCCACGTTAAAGAAACGTAGCAAACATTTCGCTAGTTTGCAAAATAAATCGGCCTCGCCTACCACAGATGAGAATCAACAAGGTCAAGTTCAAAATGTTTCGGGAAGAGAAAGCGAAGGTTTAGATAGATCGCAAAAGCGGTCCACTTCGGCTATACCAAATGAAGAGGCACTAGATAAAAATGATATTACTAAAAGGCAAAGCAGGAATATAAGTAAATCGCAAAATTTGTCGTCACGTTTTGTGACCAGCTCTGATGAGGAAGAAATTGATGTTCCAAAAAGGCAAAGCAAGAGTTTAGGCAGATCGCAAAAG
>NW_026535322.1:9939726-9943006 GCF_026225885.1 Hylaeus anthracinus | reverse complement strand
GCAGATCGCAAAAGCAGTCTACTATGGCTATCCCAAGCGAAGAGGAACTAGTCATCAATAATGACATTGATAACACTCCTAAAAGGATAAGCTGGAATCCAAATATATTAAAAAAATTGTCAGTTTCTATTACAAAACTACAAGACACACGTTTACATAGTTCAGAAAGACAGTCAGGTTTAAATAGAGTGTCAGAGTTTGAAGCATTAGGCAATCAAACTTCTTCAAAGAAACCTACTAGAAAGTCGCGCAGAATCCAGAAGTTACTGAGTTCTTCTACAGAGAACGAGGTAACAGTGGAGCGACATGAGGATACGACGACTATGCAAAACAGGCAGAGCGATTCTGAGGCAGAAATTCACACTCCTTCAAAGAGGCAAAGGAAGAAGTTAAGTAAATCACAAAAACAGTCAGCATTAGGTATTGCAGGAGAGGTAGAAGCAGAGCAATCCAAGGATACGACGAACATGCAGAGTAGGAAGAGTGGTTTGGAACCAGACATTCAAACTCCTTCGAAGAGGCAAAGCAAGAGATTCAGTAGATCACAAAAACAGTCAGCGTTAGATATTGCAGAAGAGGTAGAAGCAGAGCAATCCAAGGATACGACAATGCAAAGCAGGGAGAGTGATTCCGAGACAGAAGTTGAAACTCCTTCAAAGAGACAAAGCAAGAGATTCAGTAGATCACACAAACTATCAGCATTAGATATTGCAACAGAGGATGTATCAGAGCAAGATAGAGATACTGCGAGCGAGCTTAGGAAAGAATCAACTGTAGTGGATGCAGGCGAATCAAATAAAAACAAATCGCAGGATAATGCTAATGTTAGGTATAAAACGTTAAATAATTTAAGTAAGACACTGAAACAAGTTAACACGACGGCCAAATCGACGAAGCGACTCACTTTTAATTTAAATAATCCTAACGATAAAGAGGATGCGAGTGCCTCAAACGCAACTATGAACATTGAACGTAACAGTACTCAGCCTTGTAACATAGGGCTTACAAATGTGTTACAAAATACTAATAAAGATGCGCAAACAGTTGGTAGGAGATCTATTGGAAATGTTTCGCGTAGCTCTCGTCCAAATGTTTCAGAGAATCGTAAAACCCCGAATAAAGCCACAGGTTCGGTAGCACCTTCGAAAATGCTCATCAACCGAATTCCTACATCTTCGACCAGCCAAAGGAACATCAAGGACTTTTTCCAAGTAGAGAAATCTCTACCAGCGTCTCAAGTTTTCGCTGATAAACAGAAGCTGGAAGAAGTGAAGATGAAGATGGAGATACTGAAGGAACGCGTACTGGCTGCAATGAAACCAATCCAGAAGAATCCTGAACCAAGAGTTCTGTCTCAAAGATTAAAGCCGAACAATGTTGCCAAAGCGAAGAAATCAACGCAAACGAAGGAGATCAACAAAGCTTTTTTGGTGAACGGAAAAGTATACAAAGTTCCACGTCTCGCTCGTCCAAAACCGTGGATCACGAATCGCCTTTACAAATTTTTATGGAAAAAAATGAATTCGAAGTACGGCCCAAACACGCGAGTGGTTTCTGAGAAATTCGTTCGTCAATTGTCGGAGATAACAACGTTGATCGAAAAACGTAAACTATACTCGAAGTATGAGTCCGAGTTGTTAGCATTGATGAAGGAAATGGCGCGGTTAAATATCATCGAGACCAGGCTCGACTTTTACCACTTTTGCCAAGATTTTTTACCGTATGAGCTTCGCTTCAAAATGGTTCCGATGTTATTGCCAGGAAACAAGAGAAATATTCCTTACGATCCCGACAAAGTGTATGAACCACTCCTTCGGGATTAGAATAATAATAATAATATAGATGGTATAAAATTGTATAGGTTAAATATTTATATTATTGCCGGTTACAACAGTAATAAATTATTTTTGTACTTTTACAGTTGATAAAAACGAAATGTGATTAAATGTAGTTCATATAGCAACTTGCGAATTGCTATAATATTTGCAAATAATTGCACAGATAGAACTTAGAAGTATTTATGTAATATAAGGCATTAAAATTTTGTATACTGTTGTTATTATAGTGTATGTTTCAATATTCGCTACGAAAGTATTGTAATTTGTTCTTTAACAAGTATCGAGATCACAATTTTGTAATTTTCTAGTTTAACTAGTACTACAAATTTGAGCGTTCTGCCACCGATGGCAACACTAGTACTAAAAACAGTGAAATATAAAATGTTTTTGAAAATAATACATTGGCATAATCACGGACGCACTGACTATTTTATGACATTCTACATTTATGATTTCATTTTACTTTAAGTTAATCGTAAGGAGAATGAGATATTAGGAATATTATAAGTGTCAAATATACAAGACTACGAAAAATCAGTTCGCCCTGACACAACTAGATGACGATACTATTACCATTCCTGAAGTCCACTTAATTTCCTTAAAATCTTCTGCACACTATCCATCATTTCTCGGTACATTTCCATTTACTCTTCATTCATTTCCTGGTACATTTGAAATTATTTTCCTTACATTCTGTGGAACACTACATTTCATCTCCTAGTACATTTCCTTTTAATTTCCCTTTACTTCCTGGTACATTTCCCTATAATTTCCCCTCATTTCTGTGCTATTTCCCTATAATTTCGCCTCATATCCGTGATATTTCCTGCTTTAACAATGTTGCAACAGCTCCGCTCAAAACTTCAACAATGCTACAAATGGCCTCGCTCAAAATTGTGATGGGAAATTTCAAATTTTTACTCCTGGTATCAGGAGAAAATGATATGCAAAGAGGTGGCACGAGGATCACATGGTACGTATCAAATGTTGTCCAAATTTTACTCCTGGTATCAGAAGAACATGATATGCGAGAAGATGGCACGAGAAAATTAAGGTACGTATCGAAGTTCTGACAAAACTTTACTCCTGGTATCAGGACAACATGATATGCGAGAAGGTAGTACGAAAAATTCAAGGTACGTATCGAAATTCTAAGGAAATTTTAAATTTTGGTATCAGAAGAACATGATATGCGAGAAGGTGGCACGAAAAATTCGAGGTACGTATCGAAGTTCTGGCCAAATTTTACTCCTGGTATCAGGACAACATGATATGCGAGAAGGTAGCACGAGAAATTCAAGGTATGTATCGAAAATCTAAGGAAATTTTACATTTCGGTATCAGGAGCACATGATATGCGAGGAGGTAGCACGTTTGCGCCTACGGACAGGCAACCGGTCCGACATGTGTGTCAGTACAGGTTGCCTACTTCAAGGGGCTAA
>NW_026535322.1:9826782-9939716 GCF_026225885.1 Hylaeus anthracinus | reverse complement strand
TTTGGATTTTGGTATCAGGAGCACATGATGTGCGAAGAGGTGGCACGAGAAATACATGGTATGTATCGAAATTCTGAGGAAATTTTACATTTTATTATTAGGAGAACATGATACTCAGAGAAATAGCTCAACTTTTAATTAAATATCAATACTTACCTCTTGTATCAGAAGAACGTAATGTGCGAGTAGGTATCATAATTTTTATTTTCTGCTCGATACTTACCTTTTGTATCAGGAGAACGTAATGTGCGAGTTGGTATCATAATTTTTATTTTCTTCTTGAAACTTACCTTTTGTATGAGGATCGCTTTAACAAAGAGGAGAGATACCAGTGAAAAGGGGGAAATTAAAGGGAAATGTGCTAGAAAATGAATAGACGTGAAGGGAACTGTCGGAAGTTGTTCAAGTATGGGTACAGAATATGTGCGAGAGAGAGAGAGAGAGAGAGAGAGAGAGAAACATGTGCGATAAGGATAGCTATCGATTTTGTTTTAAATTGATAATATATGGTTGGAATCCATGTATGACATATAGCTATCATTCGTGAACGGCGACCGACTCGCCATCTCGCGGACAAACACCCGAAGCTCGAGTGCGTGTGCAAGAGAGGGAAAGGAATATGTAAGAAAAGGATAGTGTGAGTTCAGGGAAAGAGAGAGAAAGGTATATACAAGACAAGGATACAGCGTGCGTGAGCGAAAGAAAGAGATAGGTATATAAAAGACAAGGATACAGCGAGCGTGAGGGAAAGAGAGAGAAAGGAACCCGAAAGACAAGGATAGAGTAAGCGTGAGCGAAAGAGAGAGAACGAAACATGTGCGGCAAGGATAGCGATTGTGGTGGCGCCATCTACTAACAGAACGCTCAAGCTTGTCGTGAAATAGTTCCACCGTTACGCTGCTAGATGACGCCAGCTATTTAAATTTTCAAAAACGTAATAAAAACCGAAAATTCTTATTACAGGTCAATTCTTGTAATGCTTCATGAGCATTCTCGTTAACGTTCATTGTTTACTAAAACAAATTAATGAATTAATTTACATGTAAACGTATGGTAAAAGGGTGGCGCCATCTAGCGGCGAAATGATGGACCTATTTCTCGACAAGCTTGAGCGTTTTGTTAGTAGATGGCGCCACCACACTTGCTATCCTTGTCGCACATGTTTCGTTCTCTTTCGCACTCGCACGAAGGGTACCTGTCACTCATAAACAATTTCGCGTAGGTTGTCTCATCGAGAAATCATTGATTATTAATTAATAACAATCGGAATCGTACCACTAATAGCCCTAGAATGTTGCTACTGGTCCAGACTTTCTTCAAGATGCATCAAAGTGCACAAATTATCTGCTGATAATTAATAAACAATCGATTAATGCGAGGTGTGGACATGGAATGATTAATTATTACTTAATAACAATGGAAATCGTATCGAAAATGGTCCTTGAATGTTGCTAGTGATCTATACTAGAAAATTATTGATAATGTCTATTAACATTCGGTGGCGTGTCGCTATCCTTGTCTTTCATGATCCTTTCTCTCTCTATCTTTCATACACGCGCTCTGTCCTTATCTTACATGTTTCTTTCTCGCTCTTTCACTCACTCACGCTGTATCCTTGTCTTGCGTATACCTTTCTCTCTCTTTCCCTGAGCTCTCTCTATCCTTGTCTTACATATTCCTTTCTCTCTCTTACACATGGACTCGAGCCTCGGGTGTTTGTCCGCGAGATGGCGAGTCGGTCGTTGTATTCTGTATTCTGTAGTGCTATGGATAAGAGTCGGTCGCCGGTCACAAACGATAGCTATATGTCATACGTGGATTCCAGGCATATATATTATCAATTTAAAAAAAACAAAACGTTAGCTATCCTTGTCCTACATGTTTCTCTCTCTCGCACTCACTCTGTACCCATATTTGAACTTCTCGTGATTTCTGTCTTGCGGAACGCTCTCGGAAAATGTTCATAATTATTTAATAACAATCAAGATCGTATGGAAAATCATTCCTGAATGTTATCAATGATCTAAACTTTATATCAAGAATGCTGAAGTGGTTAAATTGTTTGCAGAAAGTTAATAAACCAACGAATAATTAGAGTACCAAGAGGGTCAGACCACTGCAAAAGCATTTTAAAGGGATCTATATTTGGAAAGTATTTAGTACCTTCAGTACGTTTTATCGAGCATATAAACAAACAAAAATTGAACACATAATTATCGTTAACGTGGAGTTACTCGATTCTACAATATAAAAATGAATCCACCTCGAGTTACGCGATTCTGATTTTCGATTGCAATTGAAAACACAATCCACCAAAATTTTCGTGCTATGGAAAGCAAGTTTGCTGAATCGTATCGTACAAATAACGTGCGACCATACAACATATATGTGCATTCCGAACTGTAGTGACGACGTTAAAATTAGTAAAATTAGCGAACCTCTGCGAAACCGTTGGTGAGTCGAAAATCACAATGTTATTTATTATAAATATTAATACTTTACTTCATTTACGCATTGTATGACAGATATTTTACTTTCAGTTAAATATACGTATAATTATCGTAAGTTTCTCTTATCTTCTTTGCATGTAATTAAACATATCGACGACACAATTTTTATTACGATTGCGCCGATTCAAACGTATCGTTGGTTTCCGCGTTAGATTCAACCTCGTCGACATTCTGAAATAAATATCGTCGAGTAATCGAATAAGTCTACGTATACTATTTATCGTATAACTTACATAGAAATTTATACTTATATTTCCTTCTTTAAATAATTTATATATCACTTACGTATGCTCAATCGACAATCGTGCTGTCGGGAATACCGTTAAGCAACATTAAAAGGAACATAAAAAACGAATGCACGACGTTGAAGACGATCATAATAAAAAGAATGTACGCGTAGCAAAGGAATAGAAAAGGACAAAATATTATACTGATAGCAATGGTAGCGAATCTTGACAATATACCGCCCATTCTTCGCTCTCGTTTGCGAGATTCAATTTTTCATTTATACGCAACGAATTTAGGGATTAACCATCAATTTTTCCTAACTTCCTATATTTTCTTTAGTATCAACGGAAACGTCGAGTTTACGTAAATATCAAACCGTTACAACTTCGCTAATTTACATTTTTCTTACATTGACTTTTTTATCGTAAACACTTTCTTTTTTTTTTATTAAAAATGTTATCATACCTCTTCTTCGTCCGATTCAACACCTATCGGGGGTACGCCAGTTAATTTAAACGCGAGCATGAAATAAATCGTAAGCGTTACGTTAATTAAAGTCATTATGTAAACAATATATAAATACGTTAAATACAAAAAGGGGAGGATAATCATTTTTAAAGAGAATTTAGCTATTCCACCGAAAAAACACCCCATACTCGAAACTAAGGTTAACAGTGGACCGAGTAACACGTTTTATTTCTATCGAAATAGCATTTCCAATGCATAAACATTTTAATTGCATTACAAACGTTCTCGTAGGCGTTCACGATCAATTATCTAACTACCTTCATACGTATCGCGTGCAAGCAAATAACTAATACTGAATCATTTTAGTGTGTCATGTAAAACGAGTCCAGTTTAAATAAAAATGGTTAAATAAAAGTCAAACATAGTCGAATATTCGAGGAAAGACGAAACTATACGTTCAGGAAATAACAAAATCAAATGCGTTTCCTAACAGTTCTTTTCAAATATAAACTACGATTACAAATAAATATATATATATATATATTACTATATTCTACAATCCTAATTTCTGCATATTTAATAAACCTACATCAGACAGGATTTTTCTTTCGTCTAGGCTTGGGAACAGGAACTTCATTTTCGATAGTGAACGTCGCATTGCTAATCGAACTTCCACTGTCGGAATGTCTAAAAACGTTCGGGTCGCTTTCTACATCTCTCTGAATCGAATCATCGTCCGGAAGCAGTTTCATCGAATCCTCGTCGCTATTTCTTTCAACTTCAACGCCATTCTTTTCCACGACGTACGTTCCAGTACTTCCAGAAGAATTGGAGCGATCGTTATCAAAAAAATTACCCTTCCGCCAATTACTTTCTTTCAGGTTTCTAACGAAACTAGTTTCCATCGTTTTTGGAGATCCAGTTCCTACGATTTCATTGTAAACGTTGCTCTTACGATAACTCGCTGCGCTATCGGACAAAGTCTTGGACAGATGATCGCGAGGATCGTTGCTTCTCGGTTCCTTCGCGCTTTTAGATCTAATTTTCGCGCGTCGTTCTGTGTATATATTATCGCTTGCCTTCCTATCACCTAGAGTTTTCAATTCCACGAGCTCGCGTTCGACGCTACTCGAATCAAAATACGAACGGTCATCGGTGCTACAGTAACCTAACGATTTTCTATTCTCGTCTCGACTGGTCGGAACTTTGCTCTTAGTTGCCTCCAGAGGAAAGTTCCTACCCGATTCTACGTCGCCCGAGGATCTCGACGTGTTCGACAAGATCCGATCGATCTTCTCTATGATATTATACAATCGGTTCGCGCTTTGACTCTTCAACGTTCGCTCGGTTTCGTTTAATCGCAGCAGCCTTAGTTTCGCTTCCGTATGCTTGTCGTTCCTCTCCTTCAGAACGCTGGACTCGATGGAACAGAGCTTGTAGTTTCTTCTACCCTGTGAGCCTCTCTCTCTCGAAATTTCTTCAGGCGTTTGGATCCTGCTGTTCGATCGCGATCTTTCCCTTGGCGTTACAACCGCGTTCAAAAATCTTCCCAAACCGTCGCTATCGTTTACTTTATTTCTCGGCTCCTCCGTCGTCTTCAATCCTACGTCATCGCCAGTCGCGTCTTTGTTGAATCTTAAAACTCTCACCGGCGCGGAACTGCCGAATGTTGACAAGGCCAACACGTGGTCGTGCGGATGATAATCCACGCAAGTCACGGCACGGAAATTTCGTTCAAGGGTGTATTTCGCAAGGTGGCTACCGTTCTCCAAATTCCACACGTTCAAAGTCGAATCCTCCCCTCCGCAAAAGATCAGGCCACCGCAAGGCGAGATGCAGGCTGTCGATTGTATCCTGCGAACGAATATATCACAGTCAATTCTTCTTTATTTTTATTAATAGTTGGGTTACTGTAAAACTACCCAATTCGATGCATACCTTTTATACATACATATCTTTGTAATTAGGAGCAGAAACAAATTATTATTAAATAATTTGTCTGAAATTAATTCTTTGTTACGATAATTGTCCTTAAATGATGCAATAAAGGATTCTTAACGATCGTGTGACTTTAGAAAGAAGTTTCAAGTATGTATAATGTATGCATATAATGTATGATGTGGATCGAATCGACCGACTTGGTAGTTTCAGCATAAACCAACTTTATTACTAGACTAGATATCTATGCAAATTCGTACTAGTTCCGTTTAAAAGAATGCACCTATTACGAGTGTATCGTTCCATTTATGAGAACAATTGAAATAACGAAACGGTAGATCTTCTATCAATTTGCAAATTGCATAATACTAATGCGTAATACCTCTGATTGTTTAGCTCGTTGTATTTTTGCAACACCACGCCAGTAGCGAGCTCTAGCAATCTGAGCCCGTTGTTCCTTGAGTGGACGAGGAGCCTGGATTCCAAAGGGTGCAAAACGATCGTGTTGATTATCACGCCGTCGACCTCTCTGACCCTTATCTTCCGCGATATGTGCCACTCCATTCTGGAGGCTGCACCGCGATTCTTTTTCACCGTCCATAATATTATCGTGCCGACGCTGTCCGCCGTTAACAAATTACTATTCTTTTGGAAGCACATCGAGTTTATAAAACCCTCGTGACCCTCTAATTCCTGGCTGAGGTCGCGTCTTCTCGATTTCCTGTCTCGCGTCCAAATGCGAGCTACGCGATCGTAACATCCGGTCGCCACGGTCCAAGGATTCTCAGGGGCGAATTTGCCGCAGTACACGTACGACGGATGTGGCATCATCTGTTGCAGATACAACGGGATTTAATTTCGACCGATTTTACGGAAACGTTAAATTAATTAACCCCTTGGACGATCACGCACGGTCTACCGAGGACCCCAAGCCTCGTTACGCGAGTAATTTACATTGGTTACATTGTTCTAAATTATCTTGAACTATCTTTTTACGAGATATTATTTCATCTGTATTAAATCTCAGATTGATCTTAATTCGTGGTTCTATTTACATCGGACTCTACTTATTGTTTTTGTATTCTTCTTACGAGATATTATTTCATCTGAAATTATCTTGAACTAGTACTGTACATACCCAGAATAAGACCGCGTGTTCGTCTAAGGAATTAATAATAGATACGCATCCTTACTTCTACGTGTTGTACGATCCGATTGCGTATATCCCAAATACGAGCAGTCTGGTCGGACGATACCGAGAGCAGGTACTTGTCGTTGTTTGCCCAATGAAGGGAGTATATAAAAGTCTTGTGCCCCGAAAACCGGGCGTAGACTTTCTTCGTCTCGACCTGAAACGGTTTAATGTTCGTTGGAAACGAAGCATGGACGACGCGGTAAACGTTTTATTAAGTTCACCTCGTAAACGACGATAGGATAATCGTGTTCCTCGGAATTACCGCAGGCTAAATACTTGCCGTCGTTGCTGAAAGCAACGAAGAAGCATCCGTTCTCGGTGACGTCCGTCTCGAAGATGATTTCGTTCGGTATCTTGCAAGACTGGGCGGCCAATCGCGTCCATTTCGGTAACTCTATCAAATCCGACGTACGAGTCGAAGCCTTTTGCGATTCGCTGCGTACATCGGACAGATCGTGCAACGATAATTGCTGATAGAGAACGGGTTCTAACTTGGGAGGATCGATGGACGTCACGGTGACGAATAAACTGCTGGGGTACTTTTCCCTTTTCCTCGACTTCCACCACGTGTACGCCTGATAAATCGATTAAGAGGTCAATATACAAAATATAAATAGAGTGGATCTTACAAACTACGTATCTTCTCATGGTTCTATTTTCATTATTCAATAAAAGACGTAACATTTCGACGTCGTATTGCTCGCCTTCGGATATTTAATTGCTCGTAAATCATCAAAACAGATAATATACACCTTTACTAAACGATAGCTATTATCGTTCGCACTAACCTACTTTCGATGTATTTTACGTTTATTTACGGTATCTTTATAATTTATAAGGTCGAAAACGTGTCACGACATTTCTTTTATCGACAAATATAATTTACTCGGCATTTTAGACTCCAGAAATACGACGTTGCATTTGCAATCGCTTACTTCGCACGTGTAAGCTCCCTCGAGTTTCTTGGCGTTCTTTTTAGGCTTGTACAGTTGCAGCCTGACCATCTTGCCGATGTGCGAGACCCCGTTCTTTCCTACGGGTCGCAGGAAAGCCCATGCGATCTTGTGCCAGCAACCTTCGCGACCTGTTACATAATATTAACGTAAGTGGTATAAAGTGATTAAGCACAGAACAGAATATTATACAGATTACACTATTCCAGACTGCTTGAATAACTAATTTATTTTTGGCGATAGGCAGAGACTTTGCTAGTGACACAAAGAACTGACAATTCCATTAGAAAAGAAGAAGTTGATCATAGGATATTTGTTCATACCTACTCTGGAAGGTAATAAACGAACCATTCAAGTGGACTGTCTTAAGCTCTGTATTGACATGCAGAATTAGAACAATGTAAGCATACCGTAAACAAACATACACAAGTATCTTCAATACTGCAAATACCAAGGAGTACCTAACTATGTTTGTTTCTGCTCTACTTGCTAACAACGTTTATTGCCAAAGTTTATTACTTGCCAAATTTATCATAGTTGAAGCTGGCCTCTGCAAAGCTCAACAGATCAACGATTTCAAAAAGAATTACGACCTGCTCGTCATCGGTGTTCAACAATGCATCAAAATCATGCTCGAACACCAGCTCTTCTTCCCATACCGGTACTATGGATCTGTTCTCTTTAAAGTCGAATTTTCCTGTTATCACGGGCTGCAAATACGCCCGCGTGCCGGACTCATTTTTCAAGTACTCTCCAGTCTCGGTTTTCACGATATGAACCTTCACCATGGGATGCCTGGTTACATAGTCGATCTCTAACGTATTCGCTTTGTGAACCGTCACGAGGACATACTTGACGACCCTTTTTTTCTTTTTCTTTTTCTTAGAGTCTGTCGCGGCGTCAGGGCTACGAACGGACGAATCCGAAACATTCTTTCGTCGACTTTTTCTCTTCTCCTTTTCGCTTTGCGATTGACGCCGATGATCCTTGCGCGTCGACTTCTTTCTTTTCGCGATGGATCTCCTCGATTCGTTCTCGTTCGACGATTCCCTCGAACGATTTCCTTCTGCGGTGTCATCATCGGTTGTGATCACGGTGCGTCGTCTGAAATTAATTTTAAGGTTAACAAAACGCGTCTATTTAATTATTTTTATTGAAATCTTCGGTTCTAGAATTTATTTATTCTCTTATATACTATGATCATTAGTTGTAGAACTTATTCATTTTCTTATATTGGAAATGTTATAATAAAGCAGACGATCGTGAAAGATGTCGAATAATTCAACAACTATTTGTCGTTCATTCATGGCTTTAGAGGAGTAATTATTTTCTAATAATTGGAAAGTTAGAATCCACCCCTACGCAGGCGCGCCGTTCCGACTCGCGCGGATACCGGGTTGCCTATCGTCAGGGGCATCCACATTTTCCTTAACTGGATTCAATGTTTAAATATATGTACCTTCGCCAAATAAAAAGTGTCTGTATTTAGAGTATTTACCTTTCCTTCTTAACCCGGTCACGATCTTCTTTTACCAACGGTTCTTCGGAGGATCGATAATCCGATCGGGCCGTGGCATCTAAACTATCTAAGGTATTCGAGTCATCCGAATTCCTCTTACCGTTTTCATGAAAATTTTTCGTCTTCTTTGTCAAGCCATGATCAGCTTTGATTTCGTCGTCGTCGTTACATTCATCGACGCTTTCGATATCCAATACCGCATCGCCATTACAATTTTCGAACCGGTCTACGAACGAATCTCTCGCGTTGTTGAAATCTTCGATCGTACCAACTGTTTCTTCTGGGACGTTCCCTTCGATTTCCTTCATCTCGATTCTCGCTTTCTCGCGATCAGTCTCCACGCGTAGAATCTCCTCGTTATCCGAAACGAACGCTGCATTGTCGAAACCGGAGAAGGATCTCTGTTTCTGCGACGATTGGTTTATCGATCGTTGATCCACGTTCTCCGTCGATAAAGTCGTCCAAGGGGTGCCTTTCACTTCTGGTAATCGAAACACAGAGGTGTCTTTCGACCAACGTTTTCTCGCCGGTTTTTTCGCCTCCTCCGTTTCATTTTTTCGTCCATCCCATTGTCTTCTGCTACGGGGCTTCCCTTCGATTAAATCTGGATCAGTTTGCTTCGTCGTCAATTTGTTCTTTCTCGTTGTTCTAAATCCTCTTTCGTTCGTCGTTTCGCCTATCGAAGATTCCTCGAATTCCTCTATTAAATCTATAGAATCCACGACTTCTATATCATCCTGTTCTTCTCTAAGACCTCGATACCCGATCGGTTCCATTCTCGTTTTTTCCTCTCGAAAGTTGTTCGTTCTCGAAAATATCTGGAAACTTTCGGACTTCTTCGAAGACACCTCCGTTGCATTTTCGTTTTTCCTGATACTTTCGTCGTTACATTTTTCCGATTTATATTCTCGATGAATATCGACCAGAACGTTTACCGACTCCGTCGCAAATTCCTCTAAATCCGTAGAGCACGTATTATCAAATTTCTTGTTTCTATCGAATACTTCGAAAGCCTTTCCGACGCCTTCCTTGGTCGTCTTTTTAACGAAAACCGAATTTTCGGATGAATTCTCGATATCGCTATTTCTCGAACGCGCTTTGTTCGTATTAATTACGAGCGAGCGTGAATTCGTTTCATCTTGATGGCGTCTCTTCTTCTTCTTCTTCTTTATCGACGTATCTCTTAATTCTAATTCCATTTTCTTTTTATTCAAGTTGGTAACCGATTTGGAGTTCTGGATGGATTCTGTTTTCTTCATTGTAACGAATGTAATATAATAAATACTAAAATACTCGAGTCTCTTGCGACTGCCTTCCTAATGACGAACAAATACTTTGAGATGGTCAATGTAAACATTGACAATGCTTTACAATGCTACATTTTATGAAAAGTGTGCCGATGATACAATCGAGTAATTGTCTCGAAAACATATTCGATATTATCGTTTCGAACCTCTTAATTACGTAGTTTCTTAAAGGTTCTGCAAGGTTATGTTCGACTAGCGTTCTTCGAGTTCTTCTAGTTGGTACGCGAATTGACACGATTGGTCCATTCTATTTCGTTCTTCTTCTTACAAATTTCTATTTACACTTCTTTCGAAAATACCATTGTAGGTCGACTTTAAACGAGTTAAATACTTGGTAACGAAATGGTACGTTGACATCAATGGCAGGTGGACTAAAATTGACTGAAAAGTATGGGTGTACGTTAATACGTACAAATGCTTATACTTTTACGATACGTTCACGGGATCGATAAATTCAATACAGCTATCACTGATCCTGCTATTTACAAAATAAATAGGTCGTTCCTCCCAAAAACGTCCCAATACATATGTAATTAATATAAAAAAACTTATGTTCGTAAATTACAAGAAGGCATACATTTAAAATTTGTATATTATACATTATATAATAAATATAAGTTAATAACGAGGAAAGCATTTCTAAATTGGAGTAGTATTGGAGAGAAGATACCTTTAATTAACACGTTTAATATATTTAAATTACATTCTTGTAATGTATTTAAAAACCATTTTTCGAATTAGCCGTACCGTTTACTAGATGTTTGTCGTTTGCTTCCTCGTCTGTTGCCGCTTGCTTTGCTATTTCCTAGTAAAGTACGATAAATCCAGATAAATCTTTTAATTACAACAAAAACAACGATGCTAACGAATAAAATCTTGGATTACACTCACCATTGCAATAGCACTGTTGTAATCTTGCTCGCAATTCGTTATCATTGGATCATCAATATCCAGATTCAAAGACTTTGAATCTGGTTTTTCATCGTTTTTTATGTTTCCCGAGCATTCGATTTCGACGTTGGTATTTCGAAGAGACTTCATTTTTAACCTCATCTCTCTGTTTTTTGCTTCTATCACTTTTTCTCTGCGTGTTTCTCTATCCAGAAGCTGTCAATACCGATAATATAATTACAATAAAATTAAGCTAAAAAATTCAAACTTACAGCTGTGAATAAAAGTTTATCATTTTTTTGATTAGTCGTCAATGCTTCCGAGAATTCGAGTAGAAACGTTGTTCCATTTTTATTTGCAACAGCAGCCACGTGTCCTTGCTCGTGAGGTCTTATACATGTTAAAGTTTCATCGCAAACCTGGTATTCATTACGTTAAAATTAAAATAGTACATGCGAGTAACAATGTCCAGATGAACGCTAAAGGATGAATACTTTAACGCTAAGAATCGGAGAGTCTTGTTGAATTAACAAATCCCATACATCTAGAGTACCGTCCATTTTAATTAAGAAAAATACAGAAAACCTTGTCACGCTCCATGCTCCACCCATTAAGAAGTCCCTGTGGCCTCTGAAATGTGATAAGAGTGAAATATTTTCTGAGCGTAACGGTTACACGTCTGGAAATGTAAAATATATCTACGGTGTCCAAGCGATACAAGATTCTTTGCAATCTTCGGACCATATTCTCGTCGTCCAATCACCGATAGTTAAAAAATTCTTAAGAAACGTTGGATTCCTTTCTAGACTTATCACGGGTCCATACTGCGCCTTAAATCTAGTTGCAATTTTCTCACCTGCAGTTTTACCTTTGCGATTCCCCGATATTACCACGCCTAATCGCAAAACTATTATTTTACTCAACCGACATTTTATAAAAATAGTAAACAAATATTTGTACATCGCATTCTCGTTTACCATTTTCTAGACCACACATGAACCGTGTACCCATAGAAGGTTCAAACTGTAACGCAGAGATTCCAATTGCTTTCTCAACATTTTGATCCTCGGGTTTACATAAATCTATCACTAATGTTTCTGTAGGTACTTGCAATTTCCTAATGTCCCACCACATTATCTGAAATTGATATATCTTTCTTTGGCATCTCTATAATATATTTTTATTACACACATTGCTATACCTGTCCATCCTTCGAAGCACTGAAGAACTCTGTACCGGTTTTAGAATTTATCCACAAGACTTTGTTGCATAAATCTCTGTGACTAAATTCTACCGAACTTGTTTCAACTGGTTCTGGTCCTTTTCTAATATCCCAATAAGCTACTTGACCGGTCATTAATCCGCTGACTAATATATTGCTGTCTTTAGAATTGTACTCCAACGTTAAAATTGGACAGAATGGTTTCAACGTCATACAAGGAATATTTGGACTTTCTAAATGCAGAATACATGTGTATATACATATATATTCCAACTTTGTGACTTAGATATTTTAGACGATTTTAGTTTGACCTACCCACATTCCAAATGTACGAGACAGGATTGTCGTTTGATCCTTTTTTGAAGTCAGTATTACAGTAACTAGCTGCAAAATAATTTCCTTGATCTGGGGACCAGGAAAGATGTGTTATTTGCCTCTTCACTAGTGAAACATCGCGATATACATTCACTGTACGAGAATACGCTCTTTGCGTTAACGAAACTGGTTCCATGTAGCTGAAGTATTGTTCATAAATATTACAAGTATTGTTTTGCAGTACGCAATGTTCTACTGGCTAGAAGCAATTGTAAATATCGTTACAAATATTAACGTTTATGCCAGAATGCGAGTAAATTAATAATTAAGAGAAAATTTAAATACAGGTAACAATTGAAGCATTGTATGAATATACAGTTCATCCTTCTCTATTTTACGTTTATATCTGACTATTTGTTCTGTGTCTTTCACGTTCAAGTCCTTCGGCCAGCCACCTTCGGAATGGCACATACTACTATCTTTGAATGTTGCGGTATTTGTGTTCACCTGATGACATTAATAACGTGTTAACTAATTATAAAAGAAGAACAAACTTTAGCATAAATTTATACCTCATGAGCAGAATACGATTTGCCACATTGAGTCCCATGAGTTGCTGGATCTACTCGAATATAATTACACGAATGCCCTATATGTGGTTTAACATCAACATCAATTTTTTGAAAATCCGAAAGCTTGCATTGCTTTCCAAATTGCATTCGTTTCTTTGTGTAAGCGTATTGTAAGTTCATGTTTTTCAGAAATATAGACCGAAACGTTAATTTTTAATACAATAAATATTAGTTTTCGTTGATTTATTGCAAAATATTTTATTAAGACGTAGTTCATCAGAGAAACAGCATAACAAATTTTATTCTCGAAAGAAATAACGAAGTAATCGCTAATGTTACTCAGGGATTAATATGTTATTCACTCTATCGATGTTAAAACAATAAGCGAAATTGTTATGTTAAACATATACTCGACAATATGTACTATTATATAAAGTAAAATTCGGTTGTGTGTTTAATGATTGCAGATATCTGTGTTTCTTAGTTACTATAGTAACATGTATACATATGCAACCGTTTATATTAACGTAAAATTCTTTAATTGACAAGTGCTTTTCATTCGTCTGTTTGTACTAAAATTGGAATGTTTGGATTTAAACCTTGCTGAAGGATACATATCATTTTATATAATTTTACGTATTCCGGTCCTTTAGAATCGAAAAACGTCATATTAGGAATTAAATCTTCTAAAATTATATTAATTACATTTTTAAAATACTGTATTTGCTGTAACTGTTGTATCATTTCAAAGAATGACAACAACTGTCTCTTGTTTTTGTAAGATATGCATCGCGCTTTCGATATTCCTGTAAATGAAATTAAGTAGAATAACATACTAACACATTCGAAGAATTAACGTGTACCTTCAAAGCTTCTGGTATAAAAAAAATTCCATATTCCGTTCGATTTCCATCCTATTGTATTAGAGATATTATGGGGTAGTATTTCTTGTGCATTCAATTTCCAAATATGTAAATTAATAGAATCGTTAGCATTGTACTTTTTCCATGCAAAGTTCAATTCGGCATAAGTTTGTTTGATATTATCCAAATTGGATATGTTTATGTCTTCGGTGAATAGATATCGAAATACGGACATAAACTTAGTTAATAACGATGTATCGTAAGCCTTTTCTGTCAGTTTTTCTTGTACAGTTTTATTCTGGAATATACATACACGTATTTTTCGTTCGTTATTCTGTAATCGTTCTTCGAGTTGCTTACCGTTTTATTAAATTTCATCAAAAATATGTTCAACATTTTTTGCCGTTTTTTATTGTCGCTTGACTTTTCGGAAGATTCAATGTTTAGATATGCATGATACATTCTCAATGATTTAATCATTTCTCCAGGAATATTAAACGTATTCAGACTGTCTACAACATCCATAGCTACATAACTGTGTTCATATTTAACTTGCGATGTTACATTTCCATGAACTGGACACATTACATTGTCCACGTTAGGAAATGTACAATTAGTCGATTCGGAAGACACTCGTTGTATTAAGTCTTTCAATTCGTTAGTGGATGCTGCTGTGGATCTTTTGTTAAATTTAATACACCCAGTCTACGGAACAATTATATGAAAAAATAACTAAATTATTAATCATGTATTCAACAGTGCGAACACATTGCTTAATACAAAAGTATATTTTATATTTTTACAACTCCTAAAATTGTATTACCTTTGTTATGGAACTACTAGATTGAGAATTATTTTTTGATTTATGATTAGGATCTTTAAGTTTCTTAATTTCCATTGTACTTTTAACATTTCGTTTATTTATCGCGAGAAAATTTTTATTTCCCATCAATTTTTCTACGTGCGTAGCAGATCGTTTATTATCGATTTTTGTTTCTTTGTTATTTTTATTTAAATTCTGCCTTGTTTTTGTTCCTCCGTTACCTGAGTTGGTAATAAATACAAGCATAAAATCGAATAATAAGTATAACAATTTGCGTTAACTGTTGGCAATTTACCAGTTGCGCGAGGATTGTAAATTTCAGATATACCAGGTTGTTCTAAACATTTCCTTTCTTTTATCACTCTTGGAGATAACTTTTCTCGTAATTGCTGTGTTTGTAATAGCGCTCTACTAATCCCTGCAGCAATTTCTTCGACTCCAGTTTCTGACTTTCAGTGAAAAAAGACACGGAAATTAACCAAATTTGATTGTAAAAAAGAAATTGTTTAAAAATATTATCAATCGTCTTACTTTAGTACAAATACAAGTATTCTTGCCGACGTCCTGTGCGATAATAATTTCCTTACGCCATGGTTTTAAACAAAATATTGCTTCGTCGCAATTCGACTTCAACACATTTTTTACGTCTTCTGTAAATACCAATGTTCGATGTAAAAATTTGCTCAACGTTGAAAGATCGAGCGTTTGTTCTCTTTTCATGAGTAAATCCTGCCGTTTCTGGTAAAAAAAAAGCAAGAACAAAAGTGAACAAAAAAAAAAACGATACATCATTTACGAAAAATGAATCATATGTCACTCAAAGTGTTAACTGTATTCCTCGACGTGTAGTTACAATATATTCGATAATTTCATACGATGCACGTGCTAATTTTATTGTTAACTGGAATTGTTCTGTGGAAATTAAATGAATACGAAGCTATAGAGTAATATATATCAAAATATATATTAGAATGATACATAATAAAGACTTAAGGATAATTCATTTTTCTTCTCTACCATTGATAATCCCAATACCTAAAATTTTTCTTTTATAAAATTTGTACCCAGTCGAACTCAGGAAGAAAACATTGAAATTGTTTCTACCTTGAATGGTCGCGAAACGATCGAATCGTGGATCGTTTTAAATGCTGTAAATGGAAATGTATTTATGAACGACAAAATTTTCGTAAAACGACTCCTTTAAAATGTCTACTTTATCGTAATAAGGACAATAATTTCTAGTATATGTGTGTCGTGTATTATACGCGCGCAAGTTTGTGTGTATATATGTAATAAAAAAAAACACAAAATTTTCTTATAAAAATAAAATGCGATTCATAGTTGTACGGGAATCTTAGCTTACTAATTGTTCACAAATTATATCTTCGTACATCGATATCACGAGATAAAAGTATTGCATGTATACACTGCAATTTTCAGAGAGTGAAAAGTTACAGTAAAAAAAAAAAAAAAAAAATAAAAATAAAAAAACGAACAAACAATATGAGAGGCTTGACTGCTTTACTCCTAAATTGTATTTCGATATATAAATAATCATCGTACCTCGCATTCATATTAAACCTAACATATATATAAAATAAACTGTTTTCTTCCAATTATATGCAGTATATCACTTCAGTCGTACAGAGCATGTATCGTAATCAAAGTATGCCAATCGCATTACGCGTTTCAGGACGAATTACCTGAAACTTGAACTACAAATATCTCCGTCGCTTTCTTCGTACATCTCTAGCCGCAAACTATTTTTTCATTATCACCAATAAGATATTTGCAACTCCAATCTTAGATAACTCGACTCGTATAAATATATAAACAACCCCTATGCAAGACTGTAAGTAAAATCTTAACAGTTAATTCTACACATTGAAAAACTCATTTATAAACGCAAGTCTGAAAGTAACAAAATGACGATAGATGATTCGAAAGTCTTCTTCTATAAATTAATATGTTTTAAGTAGAATTGCAAAGTTTATCAACTGCAAATAGAAGTGGGAAATTATTTGATTTACTCCTTAGTAATGATAGTTTACAATTCATCTTTTCTTGGCACATCATCGTCTTCATCTTCTTCTTGAGCCTGCAATAAAACAAACGTTAGATTCCGCGATTAATGTGAGTCGATGGATATAGACGACAGCCCATTAACACTAACGTTCATCTGAGAGAAAAGAAAATTTATATGCTAACGGGTTAAATATGTTATGTAATAAATATATACGAACTTCTTCAGCAGCTTGACCATAAGCACCATCGGACTCGATAAATTGGGAAAGTCCATCGAGTGTTCTTTTACCATTGTATTCGACAGCCTAAAAATTTATTTGATAAATATCATTAACGATCGAATAGCCGTTACCCGTTCAATGTAAAGATTTAAGATACTTACGTCGTTTGTTTCCTTCTTATAAAGTATAATTGTAGGATAATTAACGACTCTTACGTCGTCTAATTCGTTCGCAACAGCGTCCATTTTTGCTATGACTAAATCATCCTTGTCCTTGTATTTCTCCCCGAGCTAAAATTGTACGAAATAACATTTGTAAATTTTTGCTAAAAATTTTTGTTACTTTTAAAAGCAAAAATCAATAACAATCAAACGTACCGCTTCGTAAATAGGAATCAGTTGCTGACAATGTCCGCACCATGGTGCATAGAACTCGACTAAAACGTTCTTCTTTTTATCGAATGCAACTTCATGGAAGTTAGTACCAACGAGAACTTTCACAGGATTTTTATCCCAATCTTCGGGCAAATCTTGCGTAAGTAAATGTCTCTTCAGTTTGCCTTCGACGAATGCAGTCACGAATTCCAAAACGTTTTCGCTGGTTAATTCTGGTTTCTCCGGCTTGTACTTATCCATATCTCGTTCAAGTTTGATAAGACGCATAGCAGGTACTTCAGTTTTCTTCATACCGAAGTATTCCAAGATTCGTTCGTGATCAGACTCATCGGCATTGATCGTAACAAATAAGACCTACGTGTATATTGCGCAATGTATTAATGTCTTTCATAAAAATTAACGTGGGAGGACGTTAACGTATTATTTATATACACGATTCGTATTTGTACGCACCTGGTCACGGAATTTCTTCGCCGGTTCCTTAATTTTCTCTACGTACTCATCGAAATGACCCGCTTCTTTACTAAGGAACACTAGAAGATGGCTTCTAATATCACCGCTGAAGATTTTTTGTGCGGTGTCCTGATTAAACTCGACAACCAAAGGCAGCGAGTGCACGAAAATGAAGTTTCGTAATTTCTTAGCATCCAGTTCCTCGTTAAATTCATCCTTGCCTTCGTCGAACTAAGATAGATATTAATTAAACTAGAGAATAGCACGAGAATAGCAACTAAACTTAATTCGAATTAATTCGAATACCTTTTTGAATAAAACGACTTTTCCATCTTCCACTCCGTACTCGCTAAAAACTTCGTCGCTGCTGCTTATACCAAACACGTGATCGTCGACGGCATTACCGACCTCCAAAAATACTTTCGCTGCATCCGATTCTACGTCCTGATGAAATTATAAAATAAATGTATAAGGTCTCCAGGTCTATCGAAATCGATGAAGTTAATTAAAGCTACTTTGTTATTTCAAATAAAACATATGAAATATAATCAACCTTAAAGAATCCGACAATCGCGACGTTCTCCGCTTCGATAAACGCTTTAGCTTCTTCGACCGTTGGTAAATCTTTAGCGACCGGGCCAGTTTTTTTTGTCAGCCAGTTTATAATATCGTCCGCTTGACGACCGCCGCTATAATCAATGACGGAACCTTTACGGTAAAATTTAAGAGTCGGATATCCTTTAATGGCGTGCTTCTCAGCTAATTCAGTTTCCAAAGTTGCGTCTACTTTGGCTAACTTCACAGACGAACCGGTCTCTTGTAACTTCTTCGCTGCTTTAGCATATTCAGGTGCCAGGGCCTTGCAGTGTCCGCACCACGGAGCATCTAAATATTAAATAATAGGAATAAATATGATTAAAGGAATATTGTAGATATAATTTTTACCATTTTAGTAGGCAGCGAAAGGGTGAAATATATTTCTATATATATTGAAATTTGTTCGTTCCATCAAATTATAAATATAATAAACTGATATGTTATTGTTTCTTTTACAAAATTACAAATTGTCAATAATAATCATGAGGAAAGCGAGGTGTCGCATGCGTAAAAATGAAATTTGTTTGTAAATTGTGGAAATCGGAACGTTCATTGTTAAGATCGATACCGTTAAATTGTAATTTCGTGTCGTTGGAAACAAATTGAAAATATTGCCAACAAGTGGCGTTAACGTTAGAAACCGGCATCCGAATGGTGACGTGTAAAGACCGAGCATCTGGATTAGCTTCAGTCAGATTTCGGGTGTTGCATGCGATACCAACGAACGAAATTAACACAGATACGAATCAAGGAAACGGTTGAACCAGAGAAACGAATTATTACTTACAAAATTCGATGAGCAGATAATCATTTTCCTTGATGGCTTCGTCGACGTTGTCTTTCGTGAGCACTAGAACAGCGTCTTCGGTTTCGATTTTCGCCAAAGTAGCGGCGAACGAGAAGAACACTAAAAACGTTACCGTAGAAAACTTCATTTTTTTTCTTTATCAGAAGACAATGTTCTCGTTCTGCGATGATCGGCGGCACGACTCCGTAAAAAAAAAACACTTGTCGGGCGTACCGGAAAAAACAGTAAACTTGCCTATTACGGGTATCGAGATTAAAAGATACTCGACATTACTCGCCGAGGTGTACGAACAAAGTGATCAAGTACAATGATGTAGAGAACTATACAGTTGGTAGATCGTGGTTAATGCGTGGCATAGCATTCATCGTGGGAGCTGCTGATTGGCCGACGACGATATTCAAGATTTCTGGTAGGATGTTAACATTTGTTACATCGGTCAGGATATCGTTTAATTTATCAATGATAACGCACGAGTTTATTAGGAATTAATAGGCGAGGGGGCAAAAGTATCGAATTTTTTGTGAAATATACGGATAACTATTATTTACGATTATAAATTAATTACTGGTTACTATGATTACACGTGTATGAAATGTATACAATTTTGCCGGTAATTGTTACGTTATATCATACCATTATACTGTTTGAAGTAAAATTAATATGATAAGGTTTCAATGTTGCTAGATTTTTTGTCACAAAATGATATTTTTTTCAGAGTAATATATGTATATGTAAAATTGATTGTTAATAAAGTGTTCATTATTGTCACATATGTCTCGCACATTTTTTACCCAATTCTGCGCGCACAAATATAATTAATTGCATATCGAGTATCGTAAATTGAACCTCTTTTTCTGTAAATAATATCTCGAATATCATTTATTTTTTATGCAAAAATGTTTTAGCGCAATTTAAAACATGTAATATAAACATCTTGTGTAATATTCCAATCTATTTGCCTCGATTGTAAAACGATCGAGACAGTAAAACCAAAGAGTATTAGTCTAATACTCTTTGAGTAAAACGATTCGAATAACTTAATCGAGAACATGATTAAAGTAAAATTAAAATTAGCAATTGTTTTTTTATACCCGATGATTTAGATTAATTATTTTTAGCACGACATTAAAAGGATATTTCAAACGAAAATATTCGTAGTAATATTCATTGACATATGTTTACTGTACAACGTAGTGTCGCTCCTTTTTTTTTCCATCTCTTAAAATTCAATTGTAAAACGGCACTTTGATATTTCGAGACGAAAGTAATATTTAAATTTCCCAGCAATGTTTTAATGTGCAATAGCGCATTACATAAGCGTAGTTGAAATATAGACACCCGAATAAATGGAATGAATAAGTCGTACGAAGTCGTCGCGTACAGATAGTGCAAGATAGGATTGTAACCGCTTTACATTTCGGGTCTTATTGTAATACACGGTACTTCTATTATGAAATATTATTTCCACGCGCAAACATGGTTTTTTTTTCTTTTTTTCAACTATAATCAGTAAATGTGCATATCTTTGTATACTTAAGAAAAACAACCAGCTGAAGATAATGTATTTGTCACAATAGTTTGAATCAAACGTCAAACCGATCGATCAATCTAATTTTATACTTTGATAAAATTGTTATTAAATAATTATTCCTGTTTTATCTAGATACAAGCGATGGAATGTATATTCTGTGTAAGGTGATAATCGAAAGGAAAATTGAAAAATTTGTATACAATTGTGCATTTTCGCGACCAGTATGACATTGTATAAAGTAACATCGGAAATATTCACGGAAAACAAGAATTCTTCTGTAATATCTGAAAATGGCAGTAAGTTTGTTATTTTTTTTAATTTCTATGGAATATCGTATCCATTATATCACATTTTTATATAATTTTGTAGTGACATATCTGTTAATCAACATATATATTATGTATGTATGTATGTATAATATATATATATATATATATAATCATAATACACTTTCAGATGCAGTGACCAAATTTGTTTTCAAGTATCCATCCTATATGATTAAACCGAAACATGAATTAAACCAAAACAGTAATTTAATAGACAGCGACAATGATTTAGATATAGAAAGGCAAGAAGAAGGAACATTATTAATAGGTTTAAATGAACTTCTAACTAGTTATATAATATCTGAAATAATTGTCTCAATATATAAACACAAATACATATTTTTAGAACATCGTACATCTACAGAACTGCGACATGTTGGATTGCAGGTATGGCGAGGTGCCCTGTTACTAGCTGATTATATATTGTCTAATCCTGGTTTATTTGAAAGCAAGGTAGTGTTAGAATTGGGTGCCGGCGTTGGTTTAACCAGCATAGTAGCAAGTTTTTTAGCTAAGGAAGTAATATGTACAGGTAATTAAAAAGAACTTATTTTTAATACTATGTAAATTATACACCATTCGTACATATTAAATATTAACATATTTCTCGTTTCTTTTTTCAGATGTCGATATAGAAGGAATATTGAAATTAATACATAGAAATTTCACCAGAAATAGCGTTTACGTTAAATCTAAAATTTCCGTTAAAGAATTAAATTTTTTCGATTTAAAGTGGCCTACATCCTATGAAAAAAGTGTAAACGTAGCAACTATTATTTTGGCTGCAGATGGTAAATTATAATTTTATACAAGCGTAAAACCGATATACTATTATTAATAGCATGGTATATTTACAGTTATTTATGATGAAAACATAACGGAAGGATTTGTTCAAACGTTAGTAAAACTCTTGGATTCGGAAATTCCAAAAGTTGCCTACATCACTTTAGAGAAGAGATTTGTTTTTACTACGGCCAATATGGATACTACCGCTCCTATGTACGAAGACTTTTTAAAATGCTTTGAAACGCACAACCTTAACTGGCGCATCGAGTATATTAAAATAGACTTTCCGCAATATTTCAAATACGATAGAGTGAAATATATGATACTCTTGAAAATAGAAAATAAACAAAGCAAACAACATAATTTAACGGACAACAATTGCAAATAGAAAGAATGAAAAAAATGATAAATCCTAAAACTTTACATTGTAATATATATTTTCCATTGAAAGCAACAAATATTTGTGTACATAACGATATTTATGAATTTTTTAAAGAGTATTAAATAAAACAAATGAATCGTTATTATTGTAGAAAATGAATACTCCTATAAAAAAACATGACTGTTTAATAGTAGTAGTAATGTTTTTGCGTCTACATATTATTATTGTAATAATTTAAAAAAAAGCATGTAACCTTTTGTATATTGTACATATGTAAATACTACAATCAGTCAAACTGTATACTCGACATCGTTAAACTGAAATATTTTGCTAATCTGTAGTAATATATTATTATTCCTAAAAGATTCAAAAGAAACGGCGATTTTAACAATTTCAAATAAAAATATTTACGATTTATCGTGTCCATCTGTTTATTGTATTTTTTTTGTTTGTTTTATTTACAACCTAGCATACGTAATAATATTAATGGACAGTAATAAAAGTCGTTCGAAGAGAACAATGATTCCTCATAAACGAGTACCAAGGGCTTAAACGAAATTAAATAATTCTACCTAATCGGAACTATAAAAAGAAAGCGTCACAGGAATGTAATAGTTTCTTCGAACGACCATCGGCAGTAAAATCGTGTATATTACACACACAGAATAAGTTCATTTTGATACGCTAAATTTCATATCCCCCAAGTTAATCTGTGAGAACGACAATCAGCTGTGAAACCCTTTTTCTAAATAAAAAACCATATAGACATCTAACGCGTACAAATGAATGTCTATTCAACTTGAAGATTACAAATGAACGATAGTCACTCTCATGTTCAGATTCCCTGGCTTGTAAAAGGCACTTCTTTCTACTTAGATCTTACTTTGGAGTAAAACTTATAATTTACAGCCTCAGTTTATTAAATTGAATTTACAAGAAGTATTCGAAGTAATCGTACCAAGGTCCCATGTGTCGAGAGATTGAATGATAGTATTTTAATTTTTTGTATCAACCTCAGATATCAATAAATTCGTCTAATTCATCTAATCGATAATTTAAATTAACATTACGTAGAAGGTAAAGTCTACCATCCTTAACTACGAGCATACTAAATTCATTCCGGTGCTCTCGAATCACTCCGCGAACAGTAAATACATATAAATTTAATATATTATTTTTCATTATTTTAATGTTTCTTGTTTCGTTTCAGTTTTGTTATTAAAATATTATATCTTACAAATAATGAAAATTATAAGTATACGAGGCAATAAGATTTGTGTACATTACTAAGCAAATAAAAGCTTCAGAAAATTGAAAACAAAGTGTTATTGACTAGACAAAAAAAAAAAAAGAACGAGCGTGTTATACTTTTACGAAATAAGATTTTCAGTTGAATGTAATCGACACGAATTCATTTCGTTATACGATTTTTGTCTTTTCTTGTTTTAAATATTGTTTAAAATTGGCAGTTACTCAAACTGCGTTTATCTGAAAAAATCTGTTATTTATTTCATTTTCACGTTAAACCTTCGAATTCATAGAAAATTGATTTAGTGTCTAGAGCAATGATTATAAAGTATTAGCTGTAATATCAATCCTTCTAATTGTAATTATATTCTTTGCAACAAATACTGTACAAAAACGTACAATCGGCATAGTAACACATGTACAACGGTTACTAATAACGTTTCTCTCTTTTTTATTTTGGAGTAAGTTTTAGTGTGCGTTACCACCATTTGGTATTGAATCCAAAACCAATTTTCTTCTATGATATTCGTTACTTGCACTCTCACTGGCCATAGATTTCCGCCGTAAAGGCGTCGTATTTTCAGAAATTTGACCTATTGAATTTGTACTTTTACGCCGCGTAGGTAAATCGTTCATTTGTTTCTGTCCTGTTTCATTTTGATTAGACACACCGTTAGATATCGAAACCATCGTAGAAGTTTTACTATTAATTGTATTCGTTACGCAAACCGTGGAAACAGTTTTATTCGTACTGCTTTGCATAGATGTAAACGTCCCAGAATTTTTGTTAATAGAATTTTGAATCGCGTTATGATTTACAGTCTTGTTTGACGATGTTGTTATCATACTAGCATGTTTGCTAACATTATTATGGATAGACACCGTGGTTTTTACGTTCTGCGAATTCGGCGAGCCAAGCGGCAAAGAAGTCTTCCGTCTCGCGTTGGAACTTGTTCCATCGCTATTAAAATTTACTTTAGTACATGTACTACTCATTTTATTAGTGTCCGCCGATGCATGACAACCCGAACTGATCCATTTTTCGACTTGAGCTTCGTGAGACTTTTGTAAAACTTTTCGGATATCGCTATTCTCGCCTCCCTCTTTCATGATCTCTTGTAACTTTTGAATCGTTTGATACAAGATTACAGGACTGATCAGACCGAAATCGAACAGACTGCACATATGTAAAACGAAATTACGGTATAAATTTTTCATGAGCAATTCCTTTCCTTTAGTCTCTAGAAACATGTGGCAGGCCAATGGTATTTGACAGTCTCCTACGTAGCCATGTTTCATGACATGTAGATTCCACATTTTCATTAGTTCTTTTTCTCCTTCGTTCACGTCCGTGAAATCGTCGATCATCATCATCGTTTTTGTTTGCAACCACCTTGGATCGTTCTCGCCTTCGGAATCGATATCCATTTCTTTCGGATATATAGGCAAACAGGTAACGGTGTGATGATACAATCTAAAAGAAATTTTCATAATACATATCGTAATATAATAACGAAGAACGATACACGTGGCTCGTATCTATGCGTTGTACCTATTGTGTCCTGTAATATAAGGTCTTTGGCTTTCGAATTCATTCTCGTCGAGTTCGAGAAACTCGGAGAGACTTGGTTTGGTCCTTTTCGGACGACACACTAAGATATTTGTCACGCTTGTGCGTCTCGTTGGACCTGTCCTTGAGAAAGCTGCGCTAGAAGGTTGCGAAATCAGCTCGTGAGGACTACCTGCGTACGAACCATCATAGCATTCGTTTATTGCTACATCTATACGAGCACCTTGTGGAATCGGCTATCAAAATAAATATCATTTATTTTAGAACGTTCGATTATCATAAAAACACATTTAAAAAAAAGAAGTTATAGATCCGATAGTGGAATTGTAAAAAAGAAGAAAGGACAAACTTTTAGATTGTATTTAATTCGACTAAAGGATCTGCAATTTTCTTTAACGCAAGGCACAACCACCAGCATCGTATAAAATAAGCACTTACCACGTACGTGAACGTGAATCGCGAATGACATAATTTTAGATGTTTTAAAAGTGAATAAAGTTTTCCACAGTCTAAAGAGCACCATGGACAATGTAGATCCTCGCAGGCTTCCGTTTGTTGACGACTATTATTATTATACAGAAATTGATAAACTATTTGCTGTGTACCCATCGAGATTTCCGTTGTCTTTTCATTGGGCGTTATCATTCTCGAAGAATTAAGAGGACTAGGTGTTGGCAGTGTACTATTATTATTATGATGATTATGATGATTACTATTATTGGTACTACTATTATTGTTATTTGTGGAAGAACGTTCTAGACCAGCTGAAACAATCAAATACGAAACATTAATATCATCCTCTTCATATTACTAGATTTATAAGAGACAAGAAAAAAGCTCACTGTTTCCAGATCGATTTTCTTTGTTATCTCCATTCGGTACTGGATGTATCGGAGTTGGTCTATCCACCAAACCGTTACTCGGTTCGGTTGTCCAATTAAGTCTAAATTTTAATGTCGGACCTTTACTGAACACTTCGAAAGGGCCGCATTCTTTAATTTCAGGTACAGACTCCCAAGAGCTGTGTTTCTTTGGGCTAGATCGAACATTGGTTTGTACTTCCTGTAAACCTAATTCATAATCGCCATCCGTCAACAAACATCGATTATGTTTATCGTACACTATGAGTTCGGAACCGTACAATTTTATTTCTTCTCCAGTTTTAAGCGAACCAGTGGAGGATTTACGACGCTTTTGAGCTGGTTCTGACAAAGGAAAGAAAAAAAAAGAAAAGAAAATAGAAATAAATTAATGTTACGATAATACATTTCCAATTTACTTTTTAAAGAAAGTCGTTACCAACCATCTAAATCACAGTTGTGTATAAGGCAGCCAGAATTGGACGTACAATAAACTCTAAGTAAAAGCATATAAGTCTTTGCTACGTGACCATTGTTTAAGCTGAACGATTCGTTGGGTATAGATATAGTAGGTGCTTTTGGCGGAGGTTGATTTTCGCAAGGATTAATTGGCACTTCACTTGTACCAACAGAAACCTGAAACGGAAAACAGGTGTGTGTATGTATATATACATTAAAATACAGAGAAAAACTAAATCAATCAATTCTATCTGTGGCTATAAAAGGCACTCTGAGAATCATACTTACCTGCATGATCGGTGAACTCACATCCTTTCGTTTCTTATGACAAATTTTCAATAATAACGTTTCTACTTTGACTGGATCTTGAGGTGCTTCAGCTGCAAATCATTACCGTAATTACTCGATAAAATTATATTAATCGAATTAACTATTGGACGCTGTCCTTTAGTCGAATAAATCAAAATAAAATTTATTCCTTTTGTAAAAGTTTACCTTTTTTATCGTAAAAACCTAAAAAAGTAAGAGTCATGTATCCACGAACACCAGGATTTTCCTCTTGATTGTTTTTCGACATTAATTTTTCCAATATCATGTCAATTTTAAACCCTCGTCGAGATTTATGGCTTCTAGACATACGTTGCTTCATATAAGTTAAATTTCTATATAGAAATATCGGCTAAAAAAAATATGTATCGTTTTTACATAATCAAATACATACTTGTTAACATACATACATTGAAATATATAATGAACACAAGCATAAAAAAGAAAACAAATATGATTTTGTTGTCAACTAAAATATAAAATAAATTTATATACCTACCGTGTTTATTTGTCAAAGACAAACATAAAAAGTTTCAAAGCATACTTCTACAATCTCTATTATGTTGCCGTTAAATTACACAAACGTTCACAAATGCACTACTGTAGTTTACATGTTTTCAATGATAACACGAAAAAATTCGCTTGATCGTTATTATAAAAAAAAGTGGATCAAATACATAGTGGACATATCCATTCATTTTGTTTAACGTGTACTTATCGTTTCGCTTTTACCTACTAAGCATCGTGTATTATTTTTTCTATTATTATCGAATATTAAATTATTCAGTTAACACTTTGAGGACAAACTGAACTATAAATAATAATCAATTTCAAATAAAGTACATGTACAAAGACGAATTACATCTCTTTACTTACTGAAATTTGGTTTCTTGTGCGTAGAAATCGATATATTTGAGTTGGTTCTGAAAAATAATAGAAACACATCATGAAACAAAAATCAAAGGAAATTAAATTTTTGTAAACTAACTAACTTTGAAAATATAACAATATTATATTATATAAGAGAAAAGTGTAGTTTGGTAAAATTCCCCTAGGTGGCAGAGAGGTTGACATCATTCTCAAAAGTGAAAGGGTACACGAAAGAGCATAAAAGCTGACTCCGATATCGCTAAGCACGATCCTTCGAGGTGATTATGAGATATGATGATTAGGTTAATCTCGTTTCGATACGAGAAGCCTGCAACTTATTATTGTTACGCATAAGAGCAGGTTATACCTTTCTGATCTCACGTTATTTTATAAAAAAATATACAATCCATCTTTGAATTGATTCTTCCAGAGTCAGCTTCTATTTAAATTTATTTAAAACACCAAACTACAGCGATCGAAACAAAAAATGTTTTTCTATAAAATTATATACATCGCGCGCAGAATATCACAGCGTAAAAAAAGTGTCATCGTTGAAATAAAAGTTTTCGTGTCAGCATTTCGAAAGTTACACGAAAGCGTGTCATATTTAACTCGCAATTTTCAAAGATAATTAAAAAGTAATTATCTTTCGTACAGTTTCGAGTAGAGTACGTATTTCGTATATTTCTTGTAATCATAACAGAAATCGTACGAGACAGTTCCCAACATATTTAAGATGCATTTCAGTTAAGAAAAGTAATCGCGGTTTCATTGGATAGATTACTTTGATATGAATATTTCCGAGAAAAACTGTAGCAGAACCAGGGAAAAGAATGACAGGTGTCCCATGCGGATTAAAGCGAAGGAGGGAACGGAAAGGAAACCGACGCGCGCTTCGGTGCTCGGTAAGGTTTTCAACAAAATGGGGTTATGTACGGTCGCTCTCTGCCGTTTACAGTAAACATTCGCGAAAGAAGGAAATCGTCGAACGCGTTCGAACTAGAGATCGTAAACGTTGGAATATTCTCCGATCGCGCTGGTAGATGGAAAAAAGAGTAATGGTAAATGCTGATTCTTACTTTCGAAGGCCTGTAGGAATAGCTCATGATCTGCTTGTATTTGATCCATTCGCGGACCCTTTTGCCCGTCTAGTTCTTTCTCCCGCTTTTTCGGCGGCATTTTCGCGCGATTCGTTGTCGAATATTCCACGGAAACTCACTTTCGTCACGTGAAAATACAATGACAACACCCGCCCCGCGCGAAATCTGCGGCGCTTAGCCAGCAACTAAAGCGCACCCTTATATCGTCGCCAGTAACTAAAACCGACTAATTTTTCGTTATCAGCAACGACGTACCTAAGCATTTCGGGGCCCCGTGCCAAATCTGCGGCGCTTAGCCAGTAACTAAACCAAATAATTTTCTTTGAGTATATGGACAAATAAGTCTATATATTCAAAGCTAATTTTTTGTTATCAGCAACGACGTACCTAAGTATTCCGAGGCCCCGAAACCGGCCGCTCATTGCTATAGATCAGGGGTGGCCAACCTGCGACCCGTGAGATTCGTCACACTTTTACAAAATATATTTTTATTTTATAATAGTCAGAGTAGTGAAAATCGATGTATTAAAAAAGTACATTAATTTTGCGTCCGTATATTCATAAATTAACTGTCGAATTATGAGAATAATTCATCAGAGCCCCCTAAAGCTCGGGTACCTCGGGATCGCTAAGCCCGTACTGTAACTACATTACAATCGAATGTAGCTACAGCCCCTGAGGACAAGAAATTAATTTGTTTCTCTTAAGACATACTTTAATTAAAAACCTGAACTTAATAATTAAAAGAAAGTTTATTACCATACACGAACAGTAGCTACAAATTATATGTTGTCTCCCGTTATTTTGACCTATCGCGATCACGTGGTTTTATTTATACCAATTCTCGTCTCATTGGACGAAATATCAGGGAAACAGATTTTCTTAGTATTTTTCGAATAATTTTCCAATGTTGGTATGATTATAACTCTCTAAACGTCTATTAGAGGGTAAACAGGTACGTTACTGTATAATACATTATCTTGTTCCGTGAAAACCTAGTGTAAGACTGAAACTGACCACGCATCGTTTCCTATAACTACAGCACTGGGCGCTCACTTAGCTCCTACTCGCGCATGCGCGCTGCTTTTAGCGTCAGTGAAGTATCTAATACGACCGTAAAATTGGCGCTTTTGGTTGCCACAAAGAAAAATAGAAGCGTAATGAATTAGGATTACGCATCGTGATGACATAAAAGATCTAGAAAGTAATCCGTCAGAGCAATTTTGTAAGATTGGCATTGAGATATACAGGATTGAATCACCATAATAAAGAAAAATTGAAATTGAAACTGACCACACATCGTTTCCTATAACTACGGCACTGGGCGCTCACTCAGCTTTTTTCGAGAGCGCATGCGTGAGCAGGAGCAGAATTGAGCCAAATTGAGCAGAATTTGACATCACAGACGTGTATCTAATAAGAGTTACACGTTTTTAGCTAACCTATTTCTGTTTCATGTAGCAATATTATAAATAAATATTAAACTTGAAATTATTATTATTCTATATACATATATATGTATATAGAATTATTATTATTATATGAAATAAGACAATTTTAATATTTGATGTAATTTAAGTCATAACCTTTGTATAATTTATCGTAAGATGCACCGAAACATACTTCGCACGCTAAGTATCCAATTTGAACAAAAGCGATTTTTTAAGAAAGATCAAGTAAGAGTTAGATTTGCACCTAGCCCGACTGGTACGTAACATGGCAACTGGTATTTATAATTTTATATGAATCGATTTGAAAATGAAAATATACATCCTGTGGTGTTATTTTTTTAATGTAACTTAGAAGTTTAATGTTACTTATGTATGCGTGTTATAAATTCTACAGGTTTATTGCACCTGGGTGGTTTACGTACAGCATTATATAATTATTTATTTGCTCGTGCAAATAATGGAACATTTATCTTAAGAATTGAAGATACGGATCAAAGTAGATGCGTACCTGGAGCAATAGAAAAAATTCAAAACGATCTATTATGGTCTGGAATTATATCTGACGAAGATCCCATAAGAGAAGGACCCTATGGGCCATATATACAGTCAAAACGACTTGAAATATATAAGTATGACAAACTTATGCTTCTTTAAGTAATAATAAATATAGGCATGCCTCTGGTTTATAATAATCTGTACTTAAGATACTTCAGCTATGCTCTATGCTTAGTTCTTACAACGTGATCCATATGTGTAAATTCTCAATGTAATATGAAGATCTTAATGTACTGCCGATTGAATTACAGAGAACAAGTACTTAAACTTTTAAGTAATCAATCTGCATATTACTGTTTCTGCACAGAAAGCAGACTGCAGTTATTGCGAAAAGAAGCTTTGAAGTGTGGACAAGTACCTAAGTATGATAACAGATGTCGACATTTGACTAGCAACAAAGTGAAAGAGCTCCTTGATAAGGGACATCCGCATTGTATCAGATTCAAGGTACAAAAAATAATATCGAATAGTATCGTCGTAATTAATTATAGCTTAGAGAAATTTTTCTTTATATTGTTGTAGTTATCTTCTGATCCTGAATGCGTCAATGATATAATATACGGTAAAGTAGTTCACGATGTCGCGCAATTCGAAGGAGATCCAATTATTATTAAAACGGATGGTTATCCGACCTATCATTTTGCAAATGTCGTCGACGATCATTTCATGAAAATAACCCACGTTTTACGAGGAATCGAATGGCAAATATCTACACCTAAGCATTTAATGATGTATAAGTAAGTCTAACTATTTGAAATTTTGGTCAACGATATTACTGATTTGTTGAAATTATCTATAAGAGATTATAATTATAATTATTTATAGAGCATTTAATTGGACTCCTCCCATTTACGGCCATTTACCTCTAATACTAAATGCCAATGGAACAAAATTATCAAAAAGGCAAAACGACATAAACATCGAGTTTCTTAGAAAAGAAGGAATTTTTCCATTGGCAGTTATAAATTATGTTATACACGCTGGCGGTGGTTTCGATAACAAAGGAGGTGTTGAATATATTAATTCTTATGAAGAATTAATTAAACAAGTAAATTTTCCGTTTTGAGATACCATTGTAATAAATTAATGATTTAGATTAATTATATTACATGCATATTTATCACGTTATATATTTGCATTAGTTTATCGTACTTATTCTTTCAGTTCGATATCTCTAAAATAAAAGTGAGTTCTAATAAACTCATACCCGAGAAATTATTGCAATTTAACAAACTGGAAATTTCTAAACTGGTAGCGAACGAAAAAAATAGAACATTTTTAGTTGAAAGAATTCAAAAACTAGTCATAGAAGCATTTCCAGACAGGTATGTACTTTTGTTTTAGTTACTTGTTACTTGGATTCTTGTGTTACTTTAACATTGTTTCAGGAAAAATGATGGAAGTTTACAATTGGACGAGGATCATATAATGGCAATATTGAAATGGGGACAGGAAAGAATATATAAATTAAGTGACCTGGTATCACCAAATTTATCCTTTTTATGGATTGTGCCAACTGCACCACTAGATGTTACACAATCAGGATGTTTAGGTATAATTTACATATTTATAAAATACTTACGTACGATTAAAATCACTGTTTCTTATTGCAGATGTACTTAAACTGTTTACCACGAAATTAACCGAAACCGATACTCAAACATACAACAAGGTATGGATTAATGATTACCTTAGAGAATTAGCTAACGAACATACTATTCCATTTCCGAAACTAATGCAAGCTTTACGCAGAATTCTTAGTGGTTTGAATGTAAGCTTCAAATTTCAGAGTCGAATTTTAAAAATTTTAAATAAATTTACAAAATTTATATCGTTATACTTTGTTAGGACGGCCCACCTGTTGGCGAAATGATGGAAATTTTAGGAAAAGACACTACGTTATCGAGGATAAACCGTTACATTTCTTGAAGCTAATCTTGTGATCGAATATATTTCTAAGTTTATACGATGTATTTAATATATTTATTAAATATAATATTTTTACTTTGAACTTTATAACAATTATTTATTGTTAGTATTATAGTTAAATTATTTCCGTATATGTAACGGTCACTGAACACGATAATTTAACGATAAATTAACGATAAAATATTGTTTACGCGAATCAGTGTGTTCACTTTGCACTATCACGCGCGGCGACGACCAATTCTCGTTCGCGTTCCGCGTAAGACTGCGTAGGACTGTAGAAAAACTATACGCACGCATCCACTCCCCACCCACTTCTCACGATTGAGGATCAGCTACCTGCGCGGGTAAAATTTTAAAGGACAATAATGACGACCGATCGCGCATAAATACATTCAGTCATTTACCCGTAAATAAATTTATAAGATATTAACTTATAAACTGAACAATCGTTTAACATACAGTTCCTATTACTCCTTTCATTTGTAAATATATAAATTGGTATAAACGATGAAATTTTCGATGGTATTATTTTGATAGAGAATATTTTATTTCTATTTCTCTTCCTTCGCCTAAGTCGCAATACACACATTTTCTGCAGCATTTTCGTGGAAATTACGCTCGCAAAACGTCTCCCGCTAATCGTATATGTAATTTTTAATTTAATTATAGTGAAAAAGACATCTAAATATAGTTCGATAAATTAAATTATTTACTATTCCTATAGGAAATGAAATTACAAATTATATTATCGATTATACGAATTACTACATTACGTGTCGTAAAGGTACAATAATTAGCTTTAATTTTATTGATATAAATTAGTTTCTCTAATATTTAATTAGGCCAGGGGAGGAGAACCTTTTGGGATTGAAAGGAGGCATGTCAATCAATTTTGACAGAAGTGGAAAAGAGATGTAGATTTAAATGTGAATTAATATATTTTTGTTTTTTTACAAAATCATAAACGAGCAAATGAGTTTTTGGTCTACAAAAAGGCCCTAAGTTTCCTATCCCTGACCTAAATCATAAGAATGGAAATACTAATGTAATTATACTTGATGCGTAAGGTGTAGTTTCCCAAGGAACATTTAAGTTTTAACTCGAACTAAAAGTTCATTATCGATTGAAATAAAAATACAAATCAATTATATATACATAATAAATCAATTAATTCCGAAAGAAATTTACTCCTTACTCAAATATAATTTTAAAACTAATACGCTTTGCAATTAAAATTTGTAATCGTACAAAGATCGAGTATGTCGACATATAAATACAGTATTAACTGAAAATATAAATACGAAGTATACAAGTTTTGTTACACTCATGAAATAAAGTACACGAGTTATACAAATATAATAACCGTTATTACAATATTAATACCACGTTAACTTGTAAATAGTAACAATATAATATAGTATATCATTATACAGAGTCATTTATCACAGTTTAAATACTTTGTAAACCTAAAGTAAGAGTGACATAAATGTTCGCTACTTTATTTAGTATTGGTTCATTAAGAATTATGTAAAATTCGTGCATTTGTAAACATAATTACTTTGTTGATTACATAACTACACAAATTAAAAAAGCATTAAGTGAATTAATTATATTTAGAATTATATTTAGACATTGTTTTGCTACTTCTGACATTCGTAACATTCTTCTACTACTTTCTAACTATTTCATTTTAGTAACGTATTAAATTATATGCGTTACAAAAAAGAAAAAAAAACAATACATATATCGCGTAAATGAAATTAATAGGAAACAAATTTTTTACTTTTAATGTTACGAGAGAATGCTTGACTTATTATTTTCAAGTTCAGACAATAATATTAAAAATAGAATCAGATTAAGCAGAGCAATATATTTAGAAAAACAACATACTTGTTTCTAGGTTTCTACATTTATAGTTTACTAGAAAGTGATATTTTCATATTTATTTTACTTACAAATATTTATTATATATATATATTAAATGTATATTAATGCAATTTATTAAAATAATCCACAATAGTTAAATGTTAAACACAAGAGATTATAATATTTAATTGGTTATTTTCATAATAACATTACGTTAATGTGTTAAATAAAATATTATCAATGATTTTTACTTATTTATTATTATTTTCATTGAACTAAATAAATATTGCCACAATATACTTCGAGATATTAATAATTTACCAGATACTTCATGTCTTAATATGAAGTAACTATCTCTGTAGACTGTATTTAATATAATCCTTTTTTTTTATTTATTTCATTCTAATTTCTGTATTTATTATGGTCATAGAAAAAATATAATATACCAATTGTCCCAATTTACATAAGAATATTGTATATCTTGAAACTTTTTATATATGATCTTATCAAACGTTAATAAAAATAATAAATTATCAAAAACATGTGGTAAAATATCTTTCATGATATATGAAAAATAATGTATTTTTAGTAAAAATGTTTGGCATTCTCTGATAATAAAAAGGAATGGAAATAAATAATACTGATAGATTTAACAATTAGGAATCAAAATTCATAATTGAAAATATGTATGTACTTATAATACGAATTCAGATTATTCAGAATATAGATTAAATAAATATAATTTACTTCAGATGAAAATCTCATACGGTAATCACAAAATAAATTATGATTTACTTTTGATAGATGTATATAATTTGGTAAAAGTTTTAAATCACACGTTATTGTAATTTAAATGCAGATTATTACTTAAATATAACATATAATTTTTGGTAGAATCCTAAATAAATATCACATGCAAATTATTTAATATGTTCCACTGTTACTTACAATATTAAATATACAACATGGAATGCATAATACAATTTTGAAGATAGTATATTATAACGTCTGTTAAGTAAATACCATCCATATATTCAAGATTAGAAAATCTAAGGTAGGCACTTTTGTCCTTGTGGTTTGACGTTGGAATGCAAATATGTATATACGAAGGAATCGACTAATTTTTGTGGTATATATTGAGCATTCACTAACATTCAAAATGACAAGATATACCAAACGAAATATGACGTCAATTTGTATAATTGTGAAAAGTTTCAAGGTTACATTACTGACATTTTATTCTAAAATTTATATTACAAAAGGAATGTAATATCGAGAGACAGATTAACTCTTTTGTTTTTTATTCTTCAGAATACCATATCGAAACATGTAAAATACTATTCATCTTCCTTTTGCAAGAAAGAATAACAGAATTATTTAAAGAAATTTTCTTATCGTTTAAATGAAGTAATATCTGTAAAAAAAAGTTTAAAATTTGGAACAATTAATATCTACTCTACAACCTTATTTTTTTACATGTAGAAGTAACTCATAGATACATACTACGATATAAGACTAGTCACAATTATAAATCATTATGTAAGGTGCGTTACTATTTTCAGTTTTTGCTTTCTATCTTAATAATATTTTATTCTCTCTACTTATCGAAAATTAAAATTCAATGTATTTATATTCGTCCCAAATACTATTATATTATATAAATAATAATTAATATTAATAATATTAATGTTAATTAATATTAATATTAATAATTAACAATAATATTATATAAATGTTAATTTATGTAGCTTGTGGTAGTTCTGTACAATAATAAACAGAATATATATACAAAAAACAAGAGAATTTATAAAGCAATATATAAACGATGAAAAATGAGATCAACGATAAGATATACATAGTAATCAAGTATTATAGTCAAGATAGAAAAGATTGGTCTGTTACTTTTACTTTTTGTTTTTTTTAAATTCTGAATCATGTCAGGCACAATCTCCACTTTCGATATGCCAAATTGCCTTTCTGTTTGAGAGACAGATAATTATAAATATATCGTTTCCATTTCTGTCTCTCAAACACAACGAATGAAGCGAATATACGGAATAGCACAATGGTACGGTGACGATAGCTCCACGGTAACTTTAAGAGGCCAATCGATTCGAGTACAGCTGATAATAGGACATTTGATCAGAATTAATGGTATTGTATATTAAATGTATAAAGGAATATACAAATACATAAAGCAGACATACACATGCATGTCAGAACATTCGAGTATGCTTATACATGCAATTGTGTATGTATATATACAACAGACGTATATGTTCACACAAACACTCACAGGGAAACGTAGAAACTCACCTCTCTTAGAATTAAGTCCGATTGTATATAGAGAGATAATTTTGGCCAGAGACAAACCAAATTTAAAAGGAAGTAATATTATCAGAGTTGCTATCTCCATTCAAAAGTATCTCTGGATGCAATACAATTCTGAGAAAAAACAAGTTTCAACGTTTCCTTGACAGCATAAAATGCTGTCACAAGTAAGTACACACAAAAGAGACCTGGATATCAGCGAACCGTACCTGCCTTAGGTTGTGAGAAGCAATCGAACCTTCAATCAAGAAATTTCCTGTTTAATGCACCCTCAACCTTTACCGCTTTACTCTGAAGCGTAGGGGAAAAGATATATAAGCCAAAGGTAGGTACTTATATAAGGAGATGCTAAACCTTGGAACGATTCAGTCATAGGCAGTTACCAATAGGTAGGTCTTTGAAAGATAACGATTGTTTTTCTTGCATGTGCAGGTTCAGAGTTAATAATAATTACAAATTAGTAATTTACACTAAGTACCAAAGATACTCAGGTGCTTGAAAGTCTAGGTAAATTGAAATACCGGTACAATTGTTCAATCATGAGATCGCAGTCCATTTAACTGGGACAAGTTTCATATTAGAGAGCAATTCCTCGCTTCCAAATACCTGGCTATCTTGTGTATTGCTAGCATTCGATTGAATAAAGCTACATTGGCCGCTCAAGGTCACTTACTCAACTGCGAATTACATTAAATGCTACTCCTATTATTTTTGTCCTTTTTCTTTTTTTTTACATCATAACAACTTATCCCTATGTTGGAAGACGGAAGGGGTGTGCCTGTAAGTTTGCGTGAAAAGACAAGAGATCAAGCAACAGGGGTAGTGAAACGGTATGTATAATAAATATTTAACCCCTCGGTGACCAATGAGCGTCCAATTTTCATCCGTCTACAGCAGTAACAGTAATAATGAATAGCTCGACGCTTTCTACTAGTTTTGAAAACTTAGCCAGAAAATATTATAGTAAACAGAGTCGATTTAATTCTTACTCAACGAATATTCTGTTTAAGATAATTTTGTATTTGCGATGTTTAATTTAACCGCGAGTTATATCGAACCCCTTTTTCATGAGGGGGTACTCTACGAAGTACAACATTGATATTACGATACATTTTAAAAATTTGTTTCCTCTTTTTTCTTTCCATTAAATTTGTACGTGATACTTTTATTGCCATCGGCGGTTAATTTACACACGTGTTTACTTTACTATTATTGTTATTGTTATTATTACTATTATTATTATCATCATCATCGTCATCGTCAACTCTCAGTTTATTTTATGCAATAGTTTCACTTTCCTTTAATTGTTTTGTATTAAAAACGTGTCTTTGAGTACTTTTCAATTTTTTTTTTTCTTTAAGAAGATAGATACGATTAAACATTTTAATTAACGAGCATAAAAAAGTTGTAGATCACTTACATATATATAGCGTGTTATCGATAAATGTATACGTATGTAGAGGATCTCATTTCGAATGTGCATATACGCTTCTGTATGTGTATATGTACGTATATTTCGTATAATGTAGATAATAAATACAAGGTGTTCCGTTCGAATGGGTCGTCCTGTATCATTGAAGTATTATTAATGAGCTTTAATAGTTTTATTCGAAAAATTCAATACTCTGTCGAATGCTACCGCAAGAAGTTACATCTTCCATAAGAGGAATAAAGTTGTTTTTCGAATCTCTTTTATGTTTCTGCTAAGAAAGAAATTATTGCTACTTATATTAGCGAGCATATTAAAAATGGTTATTTCTATTGGGACACCCTCAATACGACTCGAATTTTAAGATTGAATAACAGAAAAAATTCTTTTCTGCGTAGCATAAGAGGACATAATATATTAATTTACTTGTAAGTACTCCTTATTACGCTTGTAATATACGTAGTTTACCCTTACAAACACCCTGTAATAAATACTGTCTTTTTTTTTTGTATATCATATTATATATATGTATGCATAGTATTATATGTAATACTGTGTACACATACATATACATATTTATTTTTTGCACGTAAAATTAAAATCGAAGTAAATTAATATAAATCACAAATAGAATAGACTTGTATAAATGATATATGTATATTTGACAGTAATTATTTCATATCTAGATTTACGTGTAACTTTAAAATGTATTAATACTGCTTCGATTAAACTTGAAGTAATATTCAGAGATATTTAGTTTAATATCTATTAAATATTTTTAAAAAAAGTGGCAAATAATGGCTTAATACCTTTCGAACTGATACATAATTTACGTTAACATATCGTTCCTGAAGTCTTTAATTTTTATACAATGCATAAAGCAACAAATGTACTTAAATCATTATTCAATAAGATTTCTGATGATGTCTAAATCTTATTTGTTCGATAAATGCATCATCGATGTCGTGTTCCCTACGTCTAGTAATATTCTAAGATGCGAGTTTGATTAAAATACACTCTAACTAAGTCATGCTTCTAGTTTTAAAAGAAACAAACGTGTCTTCTTCTAATTCCCTTATAATTACTTTACCTCTGACGTAGAGTTAGTTAAATAGTTTGGCACAAGTAATATCAAGTTGCGACGTATATCAGCGTAAAAAATAATCTTTCTATGATACTCCGTCACACTGACTACTATTTTATCGGAATATCTATGTTCTGATTTTTACCGTCGCGTAAAATTACAAATTTTCTTGTTTACTCAACGCATTCTGTAAACGATCTGTATACAGTCGATTACTACTTTCGATAGCAGTAATTTGTAATTTTTTTACGACAGTAACACAAATTTAAATTTATGGATAACCGTTAAGTGTTATAACACGCTAATTATTTTTGTCATTTGAAACGTTTATGTACGCGTTGGTATATCTAATCATTCAGATCACTGATGGCTTGTAATATTCGTTTAACGTGTCCGACTTTAGTAATACCGAGTTCCTTGAGATCTCTACGGGCTAGCGTTAACAATTCCCTACCTCGTATGTCGTGAGAAACAAACTTGTCCGTGTATTCGCCCAGTTGTAGATTTTCCAACCAGGAGCACACTTCTTGAACGCCCCACGTAGTGACTTGATCCCTAGCGGGATGTCCACCGGAATTACCTCCCGAACGCCGGAATTTCAACCAGAATAAACCTTTGTGACGATTCTTTTTATCTCCCTAGCCGAACAAAGTTTCTAATAAATTAAAGCGCTCGGGAAATACATTCGCGGTATATTACCTGCTCATCCGATGGCAAAGTTTGGAAATATACCAACCCAGTGCCCCCTTCGTCGAACGTACACTTCTTCAATTCTTGCTCCATATTGGCCAAAGAGAACGATAACTTGCTTTCTAAATCTTCCCGCAATCTCTGCATCACGAAATTCTGATTATCGTTTGATAATTGATAATCAAACTAAATAAATGAAACGTAAAATGCTTACTAAATTGTGCGCTTTATCTCGAAGCAATTCACACGAATCTTCGTAAAGTTGTCTCGCGCTCGAGACTAGTTCCGTTACGACGGGTCTCAGATTGTCCTGTTAAAAAGAAAGGATACTATTATTGCGAAAGACGAATAAGGTTATGTTATCGATACTTGACAAATCACTACTAACGCCTTGTAATATTTTTCCATCGGGATGCACTTGTTCGAGTGCCTGCGCTGTTCTAGCTGCGACTTGGTATAAATCGGGTTCCAAACTTGGATGCGATATAATGAGTAACTTGACCCATTTAACTAGAGTCGTAACTACTTCGATAAATCCAAGTAAAATGTACATTTCTTCGTCATTTAAGTGCGATGGTTTACTATGTGCGTATAAGTGAGACTTAGACTGCGATTGTAATTGTGCATTGCTTAAAGTAGACGTCGATTGGGATATTGCGTTGAGCGTATTGCGCTGCTTTTCCTCCCACGTTTTTAACGATGTCTCTAGAGCCTAAAACATTAAAAGTAGAAAGTTATTACTTAACAGTGTATATATATATATTTGAGTGATCGGCGTAACATTGCATTATTTCATTTACCCTATTTCTGTAAAGCATCTGCATACGATTTTTGTGTATAATACGTATGATACCAGGTGGTTGAATCCAAGCCTCGCCATCGACTTGTATAGGTACCCCTTCGTCACCCAAAATATTGATTTGAACTGTTTGACACTGTGCGATTCTATGATGCTGTAAATTAATAAGTCGCGAGGCAGCCATTTGAACGGAACCAAATACCGCTACAACTTCTAGTATACGGTCATCGAATGATGGCGCTAAAAATAAATCTCCTTCTTTCGTGCCTCCCCAAAAGTTTGTGCCACCCATGAAGCTACGAAAAAATATAATCTTGCTCGGTTACAAAATTTATGAACGTACTTATTTTATTTCTGAATGGATACCTTGGAATGTTCAATACAACGATTCCTTGTAAAGAAGGTAACGGTATCCGTTGACCATCGCATTCTAACTGAACTCGTTGTTCAAGATTTTTGTACGTCTTCTGTAACCATTGTTTGGACCCCAATACACCGTACCACATATAATTTTTTGCTCGTGATCGACATTTCTCAGGGTGTTCTTCTCTCTTGTGATGAAAATCAAGACTGATTTTTGCATCGATACCAATTCCAAAATAATTGTTCATAACGCAACGTTCGAAATAGCCTTCCCTGCGAAATTCGAGTAAAAATATGTTTTACTGTTACGGCAGTCTAACTCAATGCAGAATAATATGTTTTATTGCTGTACGTATATCGAACTTTCTGATTACACTATTCGAAGATATTATTGGAACGTAATATCAATCATTAGCAATCCAAGCTGTATTACAAAAGGTACGATAATACATACAAGAGATGATAGTTTATTTATATAATACGAACGAGTAAAATGAAGAATGTATAAAGAAGACAAATAGGAAATCAGATAACTGTATTAAACTTACATTAAAGTTTCATCGGGATCCATTAATGGCGATACTGCAGCACAAAGTGCATCTGCATTTGCAAGTAACGCTTGACTAATAAGACCTGTTCCTCCACTGACGTCTATAAAAATATAGAGTAACGTGCTACGTATATAATTTTGACTATACTCTACGAAAAATGAAATATTCCCTTACTTGGCCACATAGATAACTGAACCAATGGATTGATAATTGGTAGTTTTTTAGCTTCCTCGGTTTTGTCTACGGATTTCATTCTTTCATGACGTAGACTTATATTAGAACCGCCGAATCTTGCAGCCGTAGCAGCCAAAGAAACTACTTCCGATGCTTTCAGTAAGCTCCCGCTGCTAATTCGACGAGTTGCTTGAGGAGAGAATCCCGACTCTGGCAGTTCTACGCTCACTGTTCATTTGTAAAGATATATTAATTCATAATTAATAAAACTTGTTTGAAACTATGCAAGGTTCGCTTACATTTCTCCATACTTTCGCCGTTATGCCGTCTTAAGTAAGGGCTCATTTTATACCCTGTGTCTGAATCATGTTGACTTTCGATCGACATCGATGGGCTAGGAGGATTAATTATAACGCTAATCGTAGGTGGAAAATTATTAGGTTTTTCGTTTGTTGGAGTAGTATCCGAAGAAACGGTAAAACAGCATACAGGACTCAACAAATCGGATGTTTTACCATCCGGAGAATCTTTAGATTTAGCAACCTCGATAGTATTTTGTCCAGTTAATCCTAATTTATGCTTGAGTTTATTATTCTATTGAAAATTAATACAAAAATTTCAATTAAATTCGGTAAGCATGGTTTCGATTAAAATCATTAGATAAGCTACATTAAATATACCTCTTTCTCTATAACTATGGAATTTTTTGTTTCCTTCTTAAAAGACCGTCTAGCGATATCGTTGCCTTCTACAAATTGAGCTAAACTGCAATATTTTTGTGGTTTCTCGACGTGCTCGGATTCCAAGCATTCTCTTACTGAGTCGTATTTTTCTCCGATCATCGTGCTAATCAAATCTTGTCCGAGAGAGCTTAAATCGTCGATTAAACTTTCAGAATTTTGCACTTCGCTGGTAAACATGTCCGAATTGTCAGGAGAATCAATATGCCCGATTTCAGAACTGTCAGATCTCTTTGTAGAATCAAATATATCGCTACCTATACGAGCTGAAACGAATAGGACAAGTTATCTATAAAATACATAAAATGTAATTTATACCTATTTACGTGAAAATGATCATTTTAAAAATAATATTTAATTACTAAAACAAATTTACTTTATCTATATAATTATACAAGTCTGTGCTGTAATTATATAAAATTTTTATTTATATACTTACCAATTTCACTTTCGCTATTTCGTACAACGTAACTCTTAAAGTCCAAAGTATCAGAGATCATACTATCCGTACTAACGATACTGTTACTACAGCTACCTCTAGGTGTATCCATTTTACTTTTATCTTCAAACTTTTGTTCGTGTTCCGGGGATATGTGTCTAGATTGAATCGAATCTGAATCAGGAGAAATGACGGTGTCTTGCATAGTAGCATCATCCGAAGGTGAACTTGTATCGAAGTTAGTTCTTGTAACACTTATTTGAAACTCCGAAGAAGCTTCTATGTTATTATATTCGGATATATGTTGATCGTTACAAGCTTGAATTTCAGTTTCTTGCTGACCGTATATAGTCATGGACTGAGTTGCAAGATCTTGAAAGTTAAACGAGCTGAAACGAAATCAATCGATTTATATTTTTTTCCTACGATACACATGTTGCAATATTGTCCGTACGTATTTGTTACGTAATGTGTATCTACCCTTGAGGTGAATTTTCACTATTTCGTCTAGTGTCAGCAAAACCATCTGGAGCAGGTAACGTTAATAATTCTTCTGATTGAGAATCTCTTCTAAGGTCGAGCATTGGACTCAAAGATGCCAGGTTAGGAGTAAGACTAGGGGTATATATAGAATCTTCTGTACTTTTCAGGGATTCTATAAATGGTCCTATGGATAAGTTTTCGACATGGTCCACTTTCAAACCGGGAATATCCATTTGTTGCTTTTTGTCTGAAATGTATTCCTTCATTATAAATGTGTTTAAGAAAAGGAAAATGGTAAAATTAAACTCACTTGATACGGAATTTAGTATTGTAGTATCGTCTAGCGAAGTAGTTGTGTTCGATGATTTAGCAATATGTTTTATATCCACATTAATCTGATCGTCGACAGTCAATTGTGAATATTCTACGAGATGTCGTATAATTCTTTTCAAGCTATTTGCTCTAGAATTCGGTAGAAAGAAAGATATTCGATATTCATACTTTAAACAATGTTTAATTTATCCTTACACAAAGAGTTATATAATATACCTTGTCATTACAATTTCTTTTTCCATGAGACGTCTTTTTCTTTGAACCCTTTTCAAGTTTGTCATATCTTTTTCTGGCTTTTCTAATACTCCTTTCTCACAACTGTCAGGTGAAATAGAAACTTCAGCGTTTAATGTAATATTATCTGCATTTTCTATATGCTCGGTTAAGAAACATTCTTCTTTGCATAACGTTTGTAATAACAAATCAAGCTTTTCCTGAAGTATTTTACACTTTTCCTCCACTTGTTGGTCCTCTGAGTTTATATTTTCCACTATGTGCGTTGCAAAATCTTTAACTGTGTCGCACAGAATTCTGTCGATAAAATTTCATCGAGATAATTTACGTCCGGCGCTTTATTACATTTTATTTTAATATAATTTCGTAGTTCCGATAAAAACGCGATTGTAATTATAAACTTATAAATTGAAAAATGAATCGATACATTAAGATAACTATTATAACATTAAGAAACTATTACATGTTCTGTAAAATACTTACTTAATGCTAGATAAAACTACGTTGTCCTGATCTGACTGTAAAATGTTCGTTATGTGAGTAATAACATTGTTCTCGTATTGATGGACAATATTGGATTTCAAAGTTGTTTCGGATCGACTCAAAGCAGTTTTATGACATGGCAAAGATATGCTACGTTCGAACGTCATAATACTCCATCGATCGAGCATTTTGGTACCTGCTTTCTCATATTTCTCTAACAACTGGGGTAAATGAGTATCGTCGTCGCAAGAAGATCCCCAACCTAATACACGTGCCAGATCGTTTCCCGTTCCCAAAGGTAGAACTCCAACTTGGCACTGCTTCTATTTTAAATTTTCGAGTTATAAATTTACGGATTTGAACAACTAGCGATTGCAGAAATGTACGTTAAATATTCAAATATTTATCTAATACAAAGCATACATCGCAAATAAGCAAAGCATACTTTGAACATCGAGAGAAACAAATTTATTTTTTATGATAAAAGTGCCAAGGATCAATACCAAGGGCATTAACATTACCAATTTTCATTGGACGAAAGTACCGTATACAAAAGATAAATAAAAGACATTTGTATTAAGTAAACAAATTATATATAACTGTAAATAATAAAAGTAATATTTGGAAGTATTCTAAAGAAATTCATGCTTAATTTACACTTACCATCTATAAATAAAGTTAATGAAGCTTCACGCATACAAAGAATCCTAATGCACAAACACCAGTATCATCTGAAATAAAATGATAAAAGAGACACGCCATGCTATTTAAAATATTAAAGCCTTCCATAATCGTTTAGTTAACTCTTCTGTGTTACGATATATACACATAAAACGATACTTTTTTTTTTATTTGAAACGAACAAAAATTTAATTCTTACTAAAAGGCTAAGGAAATTAACTTCGTACCAGTAATTCGATAATAATTAAGGGAAAATATTATTACACTGTAAACAATGATAACATAATGCAGACATGCGAATAATAGAACAAATTTAATATCAAGTTTATTAAACTTTAATTACGTAGTTCACAAGTGCTTTTATAATTATATTCAATGTTCGTGCGTATATCGTTTGTGTTTATATGTGCGCATAAACAAGGTCCGATAGTAATAATCTAGAGAGCATCGCAGGTTTTGTATGGCATAATCATATTTAAGATAAATCTATGTATATAAATTGCATAATAAAAGTTGAAGTTCATGCAATTAGCCAACATTTACAAAATCAAATATCATTCGAATTCTCTACTTTTACTTACATGCATCCCCAAACGATCGATCTCAGAGAGAACCCAACCGACGGATCCATCGCCGCTGCACACCAGAATCCGAAATGGGTCAAAGTGACGGAACAATCTCAACCTGTTTTCGATACGTTACTAGTAAGTTTCGTTCTCGGTATTAAAACTAAAAAGGAGCAATTTATTATAATAAATCTTACCCTGGCCCTGGTCCACCTTTTATAAGATCAAACACCTGTGCTGGATTTAATAATTGTTTAAATCTTCTAAGAAATTTTACGCCTTGATTATCACCAGATTTACTATTTACAAATACTAAAAGTGGACTGCAGCCGGTGGGTCTAATAGCTTCCCAAGCCTCGTCGCTACCTATTTCATATTAAACGAACGTGAAAATTGTATTAAAATTATAAAATTGTATACATATACATATATATATTACCTATACTGTGTAATGCTGTAGGAGGAACTACGCTTAGTTTAGCTGGTCCTAATGGACATATAACACTTATGGCAGGTCTGCATGCTGTGTGTACCGTAGCTCTACACCACAAACATCTCCAATCTTGAAGCCTAAATAAAACGCAAAACGAAATTAAAACAAATTTTAAATACCACCTAATATCCTATACTTTTATACCTGAGCACAGAGCCACAAGTTTTGTCGCACACAGAGCATTTTGAGGATACCGGTAAGTTGCCTTCCATCCACTGGTGTGGCATAGTAATGTTCTAAACAGTAAAAACGAAAGTTATTTAACTAATTAAAAAACCGAGTCCTTTTAAAGGAACTTTTAATAAATATTTTATACTTACCCCATCTTGGTCCTCGATAATGTCCTTACCGATAGATGCCAATGTAGTCCATTTGCAATTGTTTATTGCTTTTATGCTACATCGTTTGTGAACTTTATATTTACATATTTCACAACTTAAACCATGAGAAGTAACACCTGAAACATATATCGATATATTAATTACATTTTAGTTTATATAAAGTAGAGAGAAAACTTGATAAGATCCTTTCGTCTTACTAACTTTAACAAAACAAAGAAATTATAGATACCAAAATATGCATGCATGTACCATAGAGGGCATCCCTGCAAACATTGCAGTAAGTCGGTCTTGCGTGACTTGTCGCATACCATTGATGGTTACCGCTAAGCATTTCTGCTATACCGGTATCCGTTTGAGGATGAGTCTCCGCTACTGTCCTTAACGCGTTCAACCAATCTTCCATTTCTTGTCTACTTTCACCACAGAGAACCAGCGATCGAAATGGAGTTATCACCTAACAATAAACGTTACATTAGACGTTCCAATGGGAACATTTGACGTAAACCAGTTTTGATGTAATAATCTTCTACTATGTATAACAGATACTTTATAATTTTGTATCTGTAATAATTTGCGCGCAAATACCGACAAAATTATTTCATGAAAGGACAGACTAATAAGGCTTTAATTCAACGAAATTTAATTTTTCTACGAAACTTAATATCGGATCGAATATTTAACATGAAATTTGTATATATTTATAAAGATGAAAGTCTTGTAATTCCTCATAGCACTAAATCTGTAAATCATAGTACACTGTCGGCTAATAACTGCGTTATGCGCAAAGAATATTACTCGGGGTTGCAATAATTATATTAAAAATAAACTATCGTATAATAATAAGGAAAATAACCTTGTGTATGTATATATTAACAGTGGAAAAGCGAAACATTACCTTGAATCGAGAACGGGTTCTCTGTTGCTTTGGTGACATTTGAATTGGAATTTCAGACTCATTTGAATTCCTTTATTTTCTACATGTACCGAACAATTACAGACGTTACGTTCGAACAGGAGAAAACGACTTTCGGCCACGCGAAAAGTATCATAGCAAGATGCACCGAGCATCGGAACAACCGAAGCGGCGAATTGTACGCGCGATGCTCTTTTCTTCTTCTTTAAGCCATTGCTGTCCTATTTTCCATGGCGCATGTCATGTCACCTCGTTTATAAATAAATGTCCAAACGAAAACGACGCGCATTGTTGCAAAGTTTTATTCATTATTGCGCGCGATATACCTTTTGTCGATAAACGTTTTATGAAGCTGTCAAAAGTTACCCACAAGAAAAGCAAACGTAAACTTACGTAAACATTACATCCGAGAAGGCGATATATGTATAATCAATTCCCAATAATTCTGATAATTCGAAACTACCATTCATAGAACGGTCGAAATAAAACCAATATTATATTTTGCTTTTTAGGTATTGATTATGTCGTTATTCCAAATTTCAATCAATTGATAATAAAGTAAAACACGAGTAATTTCTTTTTATTCGCAGAGGATCGACGTTAGGCTAATTTGTTTTTCATCGATATTACGAATTTGAGAGATGAAAGGGTACAATAAATTGTATATTTATTTACATTGATCTAAAATATACGTGTATGCATGGATGGACCATTTAAAGCTTTCAGTTACAAGTAAAAAATACATAGAGATCATAAAAGAAAATATACGTTTAGTACGTGTGTAAATATATATCTTTCAATATATAATTATATATATATATATAAAGTAAAATTGTCAGTACTTCGCGGATAAATGTATACATATAAAATGAATTTTTTTTTCAAAATTTTTTTCGCTTTTAGATCTTAAGTGCTTTATGTTAAATGTACAAACAAAATCTACTTATCAAATTTTTTTTGAGATAATTATAAAACATTTAATTTCTGTCGATTTTTATTACATCATATTACACTGTACAATCATATAAACGATATTATTACAAACATTATAGCTGTGTCCATTAAATTATTTTGATATTTGCTTACCCAATTAACACATAAATTACTCCGTTCCTCTTTAAATATGAAAATGATTAGAAATTTTAATACAGTTTGTCTATAAATATTTGTTTTTGTAATAAGAACAATAACTCTGCGCATTGACAACCAGTATAAGGATAGTTTCATTTTACATGCTATAAATTTTACGTTTCATGTAAATTGAATTTTTAACATCTATTATTACAAAAAGACGTTCTATTCGTTTCAATAACTTTTTTTTTCTTTAAGCAAATCTTAACCTTAAATGTACATTATGTTATTTTTAGAAAACCTAATAATGTAAGCAATGTTAACCTTACCGCTAATGACATTCGTTATATGTTCGTATTTAAAACGTTTAACGCGGCAGATCGAAGAGGAAAATGAATACAAAAAGTTTCAAGTCTGTAATTCTATGTAACAAATAAAAAAAAAAAAGAGAGAAAGAGAGAGAATGTACAATGAGTGTATGAATTTATTGTAACATGCTTTAAATTAGATAACTCTTCTGACTTCAAAGAAACGTTTTAAATAGAAAATTTGTCCTATTGTCATACAAACCAAAACCATAGCTTCAAAGAAAGCCCACGTAACTACAAGGAAATTGGTACTTTCGTTGATATCTCTATGAATTCGATCGCGAACCTGAAAATAAAAAGACAATATTAATAAAATTTTTAATGGTTGGATGACTATCCGTGTCAAAACTGTAAATTACCTGCATGTATTCTTGCTCGCTTTTCACTCCCCACAAACTCGTACTTAATTCTTTAATCATATCATCTATTTTACTATGATTAGAGTTATCGCCGTTCTTTCCATCCGAAGTTTGTTCAACTGTTTTCGGATTGTCGCCAATGTCCATACTGAACATGACAACTTTCGGCGTCATACTGCTTTTCTGATTACCAAAGCAATACGTATAAACACCAGGAACATGTGCAGCAAATATATATTTACCGCTACTTTCTTGATCACCCTGATAGATTATCTTTTTATCTGGGCCAATTATTTTTACATCTATATCTAAAAATCCACCCTCCGCTATTTCAAATGTGAGACCTGTAGAAAACATTTCAAAAATTACTAAACATCTAAGCCTATTAAGGCCTATTAAAGCAAGTTTGCGTTGAGAGTTGTGATAAAAGAAATGTCTGAAATATTCAAAGTACTCTAAAGCTCTTAAAGAAACAGCAGAGTAAGAAACTAACCCATTTTCGTGCCCGCTTCTACTCTGTCGAAGAAACATTCTTCGGCGTGTGCATCGACGGTGATTAAATAACAACTTGCGTTTGTAATCGAAACAAGCAGGAATAAACACAAAATAAACCACCTCATTTTATCAAATTACACTGTGAACCAATTAAAAACGACATATGCTGTTTCTTTTTCTGCCACTTCACAGCGGCATGTTGCTACCACAGCGCCACGTAGGCATACCGTCGTGGAATTAATAATATACATAGACGACGTACGTACAACATAATTTTCATTTTAGTAGATGTTTCGCGGATCATATTTATACATAAGCACTAATCAATGTTTATATCGAGTTTAAATAACGACGATAATTCAATTATTAGTAGCACGTTCCAGACACTCTCTGATCGGAGTCACGAAATAACGTGAAGGTTAGGTCGTGGTCCGCCATTTTCTCGGTTAGTCCCGCGAAATTCAAATTGAAAAGCACGGAGTGTTCGCAATGTTTGTACGCTGAAATAATTAATAAATAGAAATACTTCTTACGAACGATTCTTGATAAAAATTGATTGAAAGAGAATATTTAAAAAGAAAATGATTAAGAATTGTAATATAATATAAGACTCTGCTCTGAGACTTTATTTCGCAACACGTTCATTGCAATATTTTACAATCTTCCGAAATGTTCTAAATTTCGACAATTAATATTATAATAACCGAGGCCAAATGGCGCAAAAGCTTCGAGGTTTATGATATTTGTCACTTATAGAATAAACATTTAAATTGCCATGCAAATCCACGACTCCATACAACTTCATAGATACGACGTCCCCTTATCAGCTGAAAAATGGCGGCGACCAATCGGAATCGGGCAACGTTATTTCCCGACTCTGATTAGATGATTCCTTTCCAATATTCGTTATACATTTTCGTATTTTTATATACATAAAATGCTGAATTTCAATTAAAACTACAATTCGAGTGAACAGAGTCACGTACACCTACGCACGCTGCATTTGGTACAAGGACGTATTGGAAAGAGGTATTAATAAATCTTTATACGCGTTATTAGTATCGCATGTACTAGTTAGACATTCTATATTCTACATTCTTTATTAATAACAGAAAATAATAAAAATATATTTAGGTAACAGAAAAAACAGAAGAATTCGCTGAAAAGGGTTTCGATTGGTGGGATGTAGCGTTATCAGCATCGATGAACCAATTGCAAACCTCGCGCCATACGTGTGCGTGTAAACTTGCGACACTTTTTTTTAAACATAATTATAGAAGTATAATACAGCTATGGTAAAAACGGCGCGTCGATACAACGCACCAATGCAAAAGCAGTAATAAATTATCACCGTAAACAAATTTCTGATTAGAATATTTCATATTTGTCTTTTCGAAACATATTTGTTTACATGCGTTGTATGTTTGACTCGATAGCTCTGAAGTCGAGAGCAGCTTCGAATTTATTATTCCATATCGTATTCATACACATATGACACGTACAGGGGACAAACAGTGCGAAGGGCTCCACCTGTAAATAGGACTGATCTAAACGAAAACATGATATGAAGAATAGTAACTTTACATAAGTATCAAATATAGGTAACATAGAGGTCATGCATTATCGGACTTTTATTTGAATTAGGTCAAACAAGATTTAGAGTACGATACATACGGGAATTCGCATCTGCATTCCGAATTATACTATTACTTCGCGCTGTTATCGGATACAGATATATCCGTGGTTCATGATTGTATGTTATCGAAAGATAACGTGAAACTGCTATACATCTTCCGAGACGGTCGAAATGTTACAAAGATTTTGGGTATCTTAATAAGAATTTTCGTAGAACGCTGTTGACAAATAAAAAAAGAAAGAAAACATGAATGGTGTGTGCCGTTGTTACTTAATAATAACACGAAATATTTTCGTGCAGCATCAGAAACAAGACTTTGTCGCTATCTCATCTGTCACATCGTATTTATTACCTGGACACATACGTAGCAAATCTACTTCGTGAGTTCGAATATGTATTCCATTTGTATTTCTTATATATTTCAATAATACACATATTAATTTTGATTTTAGTGTGGTACCGGTGAAGCTAGCGTACGCTTCCTACGAATCGATGAAGGGAACAAAAAATTCATCCAAACATCCTATCATTCTAATGCACGGCTTGTTCGGTTCGAAAAACAATTGGAACTCTTTATCAAAAGCGATACACCAGCAAACAGATCGTAAGGTAGATACACGGACTTCGTACTATATGAGGAATACTTGGAATAACTTTATAGGTGATAACTATAGATGCAAGGAACCACGGTGATTCTCCACATTCTACAGAAATGTCGTACGAACATATGGCAAAGGACGTAGTTCAACTTATGAACGACTTGGAATTTGAAAAATCTATATTAGTAGGACACAGCATGGGAGGCTCTACGATGATGTATGTGGCTTTGTATTATCCGGAACTAGTAGAAAAATTAGTAGTGGTAGATATGTCTCCTGTGAGGACTAGTCCTAAACTTATGGAGATCAAAAAAGTATTTCGTGCTATGCAAACTGTACAACTAAATAATATACCAACTTTAACGAAAGCACGTAAAGTGGCAGAGGAACAACTCGCGAATCACGATGTCAAACCTTTGGCTATACGTCAGGTAAGCTATTACTTTCCTATATTTTTATGAACTATCTGACTATATCACATAAAATTACATTTCAATTGCAGTTTTTAACGATGAATTTAGTGGAAGCCAATAACGGAAAATATAAATGGCGGGTTAATTTACCTGTACTCGAACAGAATTTTGATTCAAATATAGCTAAATTTCCACGTTCGGAAACAAAAGTTTATGAAGGACCAACGTTATTTATAGGTGGTGCTAATAGTGATTATATACAAGTAGAAGATCACAATGAAATTAAGAAATATTTTCCCTCTAGTCAATTTGTGTACATAAGTGATGCAGATCATTGGGTTCACGCGGATAAGCCAACCGAATTCCTGAAGATTGCAGTCAATTTCATTAATCAACCATAACTGTAATTATGGTACCAATGTAAGAAAAACACACAATGTATTTTGTAAACATATATATGTATTTATGTGAAATTTATAACATTACAGGATAAAAGAAGTGGAGAATAGCAAATTAAAATATAATTGTACATTGTGAATAAATTGTGAATTCTGCATCAGGTAAGAACTTATAATGCTTAACATTTCTTTAGTTTCTTATTTGTTATGTTTCCATAAAAAGTACATATTCAACGTTATTTTCAGCTAGGAAAACATTTTATCAAAATTGGAAAATAGTTCCACGTAAGGCCATGCTTTAATATAGAACGACTATTTAGAAACAAAAATTTGAATAAGATTTTTAAATTATCGAAATATGTAATATGCTCGATGAACAATAATTTCAACGCAAAATGTGTTCGTTAAAATATGTAAGTTCGATCGAAAGAATTTAAAGAACTACATTTTATATAAATTTTGTATTTATGTAAAAATTTGAGTTGCAATTTTGTGCAAGAGATAAATAAAATTATAATTTAAAATTAGTTAAATGCGTGCTAATATTATCACAATCATTTTTGCAAAGTGCAAATTCATTGCTAAACTTTTGTTCGTATAATTCAACAAACCGCATACTAAAGTACATCGTGTGTATGTCCACCATTGTATGCATAATCTGCTTTATTGTGCATTACCAATTGATTGTCCACAAAATAAAACGAATCCGAGCGTGTTTCGAATGGATTTGCAATCATTTCAGAAACTGCAAGATCATTTTTAATACCCATATAACAAGACATTAATATTTTAAAGTATGCAAGAATTGAGAATCGTCACTTACCCAAATCGCTAGGCAGAGTAGGAAACTCGTAAATGTGTTCACAGGTATTCTTGCTGTTCGGTATACAAAATCCAAATTGAAAGTCAAAGGTTTTTAACAACCTATCCCGAAAGAAGTGACGTTCGATCATTCGAAAGTTATTCACTGGTTTGGAACCCACGAGAAACTCGACCGTAGCACCGACAGTCTTTAGCTTAAGAAATTGAGGAGTAAATTGATAACGTACGAATCTGCCAGTATTTGCGTCCTCACAACCGGATTCTTCGCATTCCGGTTCTACCTCTTGACTGGTATCGCATTCTACAATATATGCAAGAAATTTGGGTTCTATAATACGCGATATAGAGGAAATTTTGAACGATTGATTAGTAGAACTTATAAAAATAAGAAAGATCTACGTATTCTTTTCATGTCCTATTAACCATTTACACAAATTCTGTTTGTTGTTACTAACCAACGGCTAGTGGTTTAGTTATTTCGAACAATATCGCTCCCGTATCTAAATCTCTGATTTGAAATCTTGTAAAATCAATGTCGTAAATGTTTGCCTCTGGAGAACACAAATATTCTGGAAATAAAATGTACAAATTATTATTATTTTAAATGGAAAATATTCGTAAGAACGTTTATTAATTTTTGATATATTCGAGTAGAAAAACAGTGTCTTACTATCGGTAATCGTAGGTAAGCGTAACACTATTTCAGGGGTTATAGGATTTCCTTCGATATTGCCATTATCGGCGCTTTCCTGATTTGTTGATGGCGGAAATGGAGCAATAGCTTCGTTTGATTTGTTTTCGCTATCAACACTCATAATTTCAGCGTGAATAGACCATAAGAAGACAATTAGCGTACCACTGAAATGTAAATAACGCATATGACAATCCTGACGTGTAACACGTGAGATGATGTTCTTTAAATATTAAGTAATTTTCCACGTACTTCGTGAAATATATTTTATCCGATATTTCCAATCGTGGAAATGCCTACCCATCCGATGTCGTTTTCATCGTGAAACTTTTCAACCATTTCTTTGCACTTGGACAATTATTAATGCGACGCTCAAGGAATGTCAATCATAAAAATACGTATCCCGAAACTATACACGGCTATAGAAAAACAGCTACGTTGTGTATGCCACATTAACGAAATAATCACTAGGAACCGTTTTCGAACTCTCTGGTTAAAGACTGTAATATTTAGATTATCCGACCGAAGGAAGTTTTGTTGTTAATCTTATAATAATTTGTCAAATGTTTACATATTTCGACCCATTCTAAGTCGAATATAGAATAAACGTTTGACCAGAAATGGAGTGGCCAATAAGGTTCCCTCTTAGTCACGTAGTTTTGTTTAAATAAAATGCTTTCAGAAAGTAAATGTACTTCTGGGAATGCTGGAAATATTAGGAATGTAATAAAGGATAATTAATAAAAATTTTACAGAAATAGTGGGAATTATTTTCTTTAGTTACCTTTATGGATGCACCTGTATGAACTCAATTCAACTCGATTATGTACAGATATACTTTAGGAGTACTGTATTTACTGATTGCATTTGATGGAGAAATTAATTGCTTTCTAAAATATATTAGATATCTGAAGTTGACGAGAAACTTTCAAGAACCGTGTCGCATTAATAATTCTTCTATTTATTGTCTATACATTTAGTATTTTATCTCATTTAAAATTATTCAGTGTTCGATAGGCTGTCACGGTCTACATACTAATGAATATTTTCATATATAATTAATCGGCTCGTTTCGTTAAAGAATTTTAATCGTGTCACTAGCAGCGAACACGAGTACTTGATAATTTCTTGAATTTTATATAATTTTATAATTGTTTCGTGTATGTATGTACGAACGCGTGTACACAGTAAACAAACCATCATGTCTAATCAATCACAAAAATCTAACGAACCTTACCGCGAATTAGAACTAAGCGGTTCTGAATTGAACGTTAATTCAGGAAGTACCTCAAGATGTAGCAGAAATTTCGGAAACAATGTTGATTGTTCGATGGAACTTTCTTCCGTAGTAGTAATTCCAGATGGTATATTATTTTTGCGAAACGCCTATATCGTTCGATAGAAAAATTGTTCTCTTTATAATATTACTGACACTTTTTATGTACAGGGTAATCTGCTTAAACTTATCTAAAAAAAAAAGGAATGGGTATTTGTAAGTTATGTAAATATTTTATTATGCATGGAAATATATCGTTGGTATCGATGGGATTGCTTCGATTAATAATTGTTACATATACAAATATTTCTCTGCAAGATACTAATGAAAAACACTCTGCAAAATACTTACATCTTATCTGGGTATGAATTAGGAAAACAAATACTAACAATTAGTTTTACAAATGCATGCAAATAAAAAAATAATTTTAATATATTTAATAATGTAACTGTAATAAAAATTGCAATGTAATTATCAAATTGTCTGCAATATGCAATTTAATGTTTAATATTTAATAATTCTTAAGAGATACTGTTCTGATAGAATGTGAAATTGAATGTGCAAACAATTGGACATGTTATAAACTAATTAAAATTAATTTGTCTTAAATAGTAGTATGTTTTATTGAAATGACCTCTATTAATATTCGTTGACAGATACATTTACGGTAATCCAAGCTATAAATGCGCTAGGATTTGGCAAATTTCAAGTTAAGCTATCCCTGTTTACGGGTCTTTGTTGGATGGTAGACAGTATGGAAATAACGATATTAAGTATTTTAAGTCCATCATTGCATTGCGACTGGGGTATAACTAGATATCAACAAGCTTTAGCAACTACGGTAACCTTCTTGTATACAAAATATTATGTTTCAGACATGCCCTGTAATAATTTTAATGTAATATATTATTATGATTGTTTTAGGTTGTTTTTCTAGGTATGATGCTAAGTTCTACATTCTGGAGTAATTTAAGTGACAGATATGGTAGTAAGCAATCCTTAACTTTGTGCGCTGTATTGTTGCTTTATTATGCATTCTTGAGTGCCTTTGCACCAAATTTCTTGTGGATTTTGCTGCTTAGAGGACTAGTTGGCTTTGCTATTGGTTGCGTACCGCAATCGTAAGTATTTGCTAAGTTCTGTAAATGAAAACAAAACAGTTTAAATAGATTCAAGTAACATTACTCCATTTATATTTCAGAGTCACTTTATACGCAGAATTTCTTCCAGCAAAGCAAAGAGCAAAATGCGTCATTCTATTAGACGTAAGCGTAATAACAAATAAATTTCAATAATGACTATATTTCAATATGTCTTATTTCAATAAAATAATTACTTTCTTGACAGTGTTTTTGGGCACTCGGTGCTTGTTTCGAAGTGGCGATAGCATTGGTAGTAATGCCAAACTTTGGATGGAGATGGCTTCTTATCCTATCGACGATACCGCTTCTTGTATTCGCTATAATTACACCAGTGAGTAATATAAGCGACTAATATTACAAAAATTATGTACATACGCATCATTATGTGTTTCGATAGTGGTTACCAGAGTCTACAATATTTGACATGACTAGTGGAAGAATGGATAGAGCCGTCTCCACATTAGAACGAGTAGCAAGAGAGAATAAGAAACCTTTACCGCCAGGAAGATTAGTCATGGATCGTTTTTATCCAGTAAATCATGGTAAATTAAAGGATGTGCTAAGTAAAGAAATGTGTAGGACGTCTACTTTGCTTTGGCTTGTATGGTAAATATTTCAATTCTAATTACGTTCTTAGGCACTATTTGCTACTAATATTTTATACATAAATAACTAAACATTTAGGATGAGCACAGCATTTTGTTACTATGGTGTAGTACTAATGACGACGGAACTGTTTCACACATCGTCGGAACAGTGTAGCTCCTGGAAAAATAAAAAAGAAGATATTTGCCAATTGGATTGTCGTTTGGAACGTAGCGACTACATCGACCTTCTTTGGACGACGTTAGCCGAGTTTCCGGGAATTTTTTCTACTATTTTTGCAATCGAGAAGATCGGCAGGAGGAAAACTATGGCTTTTCAACTTGTAATGTTCGCCATGCTCATTTTCTTCTTAGGCAGAGCTTGTTTATTGAGCAGAGTAGCATTGACGCTCGCGATCTTTCTAGCCAGAGGCCTGATTGCTGGTGTATTCCAAGCAGCTTACGTGTATACTCCAGAAGTGTACCCTACGCATTTGCGTAGTATCGGAGTTAGTACATGCAGTGCTATGGCTAGAATCGGTGCAATGGTCACACCGTATATAGCTCAAGTATTTCTTCAGTGGTCTATAACTGGAGCAATGGCGATATACGCTATAACAGCATTATGTGCTGCTGCGGCTACTCTTGCTTTGCCCGTTGAAACAAAAAGTCAGCCACTGAACGATTCATCTCAAGAAACGAGATGAACCCGTATCAGATTTTCTTTGCTAACATTGCTGAAATTGTTCAACTAGATATAAAAATATATCTTTAGCGCACAATTGTTGAAACAGCAATTTTTGCGCAACGAAACAGAGCACATTTATATTTATTGATATTCATTTATTTCAGTTTTTTTACATCTGTATAGTTACATGTACACATGATTAACGTTATTTTTAATATTCGATCAATCTTACCTCGTAAACTGATCGGAAGTAGAATATAACTATACATATCACATTATAAGTTATTCGACACATGTTTACTATTTTCTTGTAGTGTATTAAATATAGACTTCAATAGTGGATTTTATAAGTACATAAGAAATGTAGAAAGACTGATATAAAATATTAGTATACAACAAAAGTGCCAAAATGCACAAATGTGCAAGATTAGTATATATACGTAATAAATCATGATTGTTCTTATATGTTCTAATGTTATATAAATAATAAGATGTATGGAACAAAAAACAATAATTTATTGTTATAACACAGACAATGGCAAAAGATATTACCTTGAAGGATTCGCTTGATTTTTGTACGATTGTTCTTTGTAGAATTCTATATTTGTACAATAAAAAAATATTGAGAAATATTAATCCATTTGTTTGGTTTTATCTTGTACTTCAAAATCCAGGAGTAAAAAGATCATATTGTGAACTAAAAAAATTGTAACAAATTAATATATTCATTTAAATTTGACTAGGAATAGGTGACATATTATAGATAACTTTATAATTGACACGTAAATAAATAAAAATTAAGACTGTAACTTTTATAAATAGTGGAAGTATCTTTATAGGTATGAATTCTAATATTTTTAGTTGCACTGTAAAACTATAACAATTAATTTTTATATCTGTTCTATAACATCTGCTCTGAACTATAACATTTTTTAATTTCCGCTATGTTAAAAGGACATAGGCCGAGTCACAATAATTTTCTTTTTCTTCTTTTTTTTTCAATAAATGCAATTTCAAATCCAAAATAGTTACAAATCGTATGGAAAATGATTTCAAAGAGGTTTAATATGAGAGAGTAATTCTTCTTTCAAATATCCTGTAGATTCGTTTGCTTTATCCGAATCATTCTCCCAAGAAAATACTAGGAGAACAGCTGGAAATAATTCCAATTCGAGTAGGGTCTTATTTAAACACTCTTTGTCAAATGTTTTTCCAGCTAGCTTCCTTAAACAGAACGGCCTCTCGTTATTCGCTAAATTTTCACGGACGAATTCAACTACAACCACGTATTCGTCGTGAACAAAAAACGTTCCTTGTAAAATAATATCGTCTGGAAATTTAATACGAATCAACGAGAATTTATATTTCCTAAGTCTCTGTTTCTCATCTTTTTCTCTCATTGCTTTTGTCCTCAGCATTTGATTTCTTTCGACGCATTCGGTTCTGTTAATATCGTTAGAAATGAATGTCAATCAAATTAATTTAACGACATTTTATATTTCATTCATAATAAATATATGTAAAAATTACCGAAGTTGCTGTTCTCTCTGTATTTCCTCTGGAGTTATATTGAAGAAGTTCGGTGGCAATTCGCTTCTCTTGCTTGCCGCCATAGGTAACAACACTTGGAGGTTTCTGTCTAATTCAAGCGGAATAGGTTCTACAGATTTTAATGCCTCTTCTAACATGACAACATCTTCGATACTACAATTTTCTGGATTGTAAACTAAGAAATCTTCCTCTACATCGTTATGCAACAACTTTATCTGTCGAAAACCAGCAGCATTTAAAAACTCTAATGCGCCTTCTATCGGTAACACTTTGTCCTTTAAAATAATAATTATATATTAAATCTTAGAATTACTTTTACGCTTATGATAAAAGAAAGATAACAGAAACCTTTGTTCTCTTTGTACAAATTTTAAATAAATGAAATTTATTATAAAAGTTTCTCGATATTATTAAACAAAAAATTAGTTCTTCTACGCTCGTATTTGTGTTTGAAACATATTTGCCTAAGTTTATATGCTAATTTTTATATCGTTACGGCAAGAAAGTCAGATAAATAAGAGATTTCCAATGAGAATACATTTTTTGTAAATCTATTAAAAGCATAGTATTACCTGGAATATTTTGTTATGCACTCTAATTTTTCTATATTTCTCTGCTTCTGGATTATTTATGATGTTCTCTAGGTACTTTCCAATTGTTTCGATACAATTGTCAACTTTTTTCCTGTCTGTATTGCAATTTCGTATAACTAAACACGCTGTTAATCCTGCTTCATCCCCTTTTAATTGTTCATACAAAAACTCTTTTATTTTTTTCTTCCATTCGTCTTTCGATAATATTTCATTGGATAAATATGGACAACGAAAATATACACCATCAACAGCTAAGATGGAATTATCTTTTACAGGGGTTTTTGTTTCTTCTTCCGATACTCTACTAGTATTCTGTGTTTCCTGTTGTGCTTTCTTTTCCTGTTCTAACTCGCGTTTCACTTGTGCCTTTATGGCTGCGTAAGATCTGCAAACAATTTAGTTTTATACAGTTTTTGTTTAAGTACTATTAAAATAGAAAATGCAGGAAAAGAAATGGGTGTCATATTTATATATAACCTACGTGTTAAATTTAGTTACGTTCTTTTTCTCTTCCAATCTCGCCAATGCAGCTAAACCAGCTACTTTAGCTTCTTGCGTAGGTTCTACTCTTCTAACTGGCTCTATTGATGAAGTGGATACAGTAGAGGTAGTTGATTCTGTTAATCTGCATACAACGGTTTAGGTAAATAAGATAAGAATAATGTCAGCGATCGATAAGTTTCGATAGATTATACAAAAATTTACTTGTGTCCTTTTCCAGCATTCATAAACTTTGCATTCAATTTCTTCTTTTGAAAGAATGCTTTAATTTTTTCTGCCATATTTCTCAATTATTACGATAATACAACGGATTGTGAAAAGTAGATAGGTAGTTATTAATGTTTTCTGATTTCTAAAACAATCTTAGCGTTTTTAATTAGATAGGAAACCTATAAAAAATGAAAAAATTAGTACAATGCGTGCAAATGTAGTTACAATGATTAAATTCTTAACTTTTTTTTAAGTTAATTACTCACGTTAAGTAACAAATTATTCACCCGACGAAGAGTCACGATCTTCTGGTATAGGTTCTATAAAAGAAGAAATTATGTTAGATTGATTACAATTATGAACAGAAAGAAAGATGAGTTTCATCTAATTATTTTGCGTAAATTCTGCAGAATTGAAAGCAATTTTGTGACACACTTCAAGCTTCGGATTAATCACTCCCTACTTACGTATATCTACAATTTATTATCTTTTAATAAGCAGATTGCATTGTCATTCTACGACTAATTTTCGATTAATTTTCTGTATTTTTACTATTGCAAATATATACAAGAGAAACCCTTCGTATATTGTTTCGCGACGCGGATATTCGCGTGCATACGTCGGGATAGAAAAATACAAATTCTCTTACTTGGTTCCATAAATTGTTCGGAAATTCTATCGCCGTAAATATGCCAAGCGATGAAAATCAGAGCCAGGATACTAACGAACGTGAATGAGAAAACTTTTAATAACTGCAACTGAAAATCGTCGAACGAAAACAATGCTAAAAGCTCGTGAAAACGATCGGACGACTTTTGTCCGAGCTCATCGTCGACAAAAATATTGGTTAAATTGAACGTTAATCCAAAAGTCGTGGATACTATGTTCGCTAAGCCATATGTAAACGTATTGATTATCTCCGCCAGGTAGTCTATCCAAGCCCACGAATTTTCATGTGCACTACTCATTACATGTGAAAAACTCTTAATTGGATTAAACTTAAGAGACTTAGGTACACACTTTGCTCACCACTTCGTTACGTCATATTCACACGTCACGTTTCGACACCTCAACCATCCGAATCATTCTTACCTACGAGCATGAATTCCAAAACGTGATGAACACAAATCCGTTACGAAACTCCTAGATGCTTCCAGATACGCTGAAAAAATGTCATTCGGTTTACTCTCTTATCGGACAATTTTGTATAATTTATGAACAGTAGTGCCATTCATTCGGCGACAAAGTTCTCGGCGCGTGCAAACTTTCCGAACCTGTAACTTCTATATTTAGTTTTTTTCTTTTTCAAATTTTACGAAAAAACTGTTTCAAATCGCCCTCAGAATTATCACTTTCAAGGACTTCCGACATTTTCGGGACACCCTTGTATTATTAGGTTTAGTTCTTTATTATTATAAACAGGATTTTGAATAAGATTAGATTCGCTATTCGATAACAGCTCGCGATCATAATAATCATAACCATTCTTCTGGTGCTTTCGTTGGGAACAGTTGGGAACAGTTGTTCATTATTGTTCACTAAGAAATCACTATAGAGTATTTGCATTTGTGACGTATTATAATAAAGAAAACATATAAAATATACATAATGTATGTTGAATATATTATACGATTATTATAATGATATTGTTATTTCATTTTGCATAAGTGCATATACCGTTTGATTATGTTTAGCATGTGTTCATTATGTTAGTTTATATCATAAAAAAATCTGGTTTAACCTAGACATTACATGGATACAAAATAACAATATTCCATGAAATAATTTATCAATTTGAAGATTTATGTAATTACGAGTTACTATTATTTATGTTGTACGTTTTTATTTAGTTCTAGTATATTCAGAATATTTAAGAACGCGACGTTTGCATTAATAATTTATTCGTTATCGAAATATATATACATATAAATTAAGTGGTCATAGAAGTTGAACTGAGTATTTTTTGTTCTAAACGTTCGTAATATATTTGAACAAATATAACGCACGATTGATATCATGTTGGTACGTGCGTGTATGACGGTGATCGTTCCCACAAGCTAATTCCACTCCAATTTAGTTTAAGTATTGGACAGAGTTCAACAATCACCCTTCGCGAATAACGAATTAAATTGTCGGTTAAATTCCATTCGATACCGTTCGAAATTTTATAGAAATGATTAAACGTATAAGGTACGACTGTAACGATATCGTTGTTTCACGTTTCCTTTCCTTCTTTACCATGACTTTTTATTTTATTCGATATACAACGTTTACCGAATATAGAGTAATACTTATTCGCGTATCTTTATAATTGAAAAAAAAAGACATCGATTCGCGACGATTTAAACGAAGAAACTTGCCGCTTTAAAGTTCACCTTTACTTTATTTTAGTTTTACTATTATTGACGAACGGCGTCGGTATATGTAGAGCATTATCGGTGTTACGTTTCGAATATCGATCCAGAATACTTCTGGACATACAATATCAGCGTATAGAGAAGACTATAAGAAGTGACGTTATTCCGCGTGTATGATATACCGTTTATTTTGAAACGTATCAGTAACGTTCGGTTTTGTTTCTCTTGGGTTGAAAATGAATCTGATCAAATACAACGATGAGGTGGATAAATCTCGATAAACCGGCCTTTGTAAACAGATTATAGTTCATAAACGTTCGTCGAGGGTCGACTTACGAATGGTCTGGCAACATAATTCTTCCATTACGAAAGTTCCAGAGACACCGACTGCCAATTGATTGAAACAATCTATGCATTCCAGCTACACGTGATGTAATTGAACGGTTCACAGACCTGCTAACAACCGACACTTTGGAATTCTAAAATGTCCTCGCGCTTTTGCCTTCTTTTTTTTTCTACGCAAGTTTAAAGTTCAAACGTTCTATTTAACGAAAACGTTGTCCAACGCTATCTCATTTTTTTTTTCGATTTTTCGATAGCGATACATTTCAAGACAAAGGGTTAAAATATAATTTATATTATACTGTATACTGTACAGGGTGTCCCAAAAGTCGCGTAGGAGCCGGAAATGGGGCGGGGGGGGGGGGGGGGTAGCTGAGACGATTCTGAACAACAATTTCCTTCGCAAAAATGTCGGATGGGGCTTCATTAAGGAGATATTAACAGAAAACCTCGACCAATCAGAGCGCACGTATACCGTTGGAGCGGCCGTGGTAGCGAAGTCTACGAGCTAAGCGGCCGCGTCCAATGTCCTTCGATGCACGTCGAGTCGCTTGTTCGTGTACAAGCGCGGCCGCCAGCGCGTAGCCTTCGCTACCACGGCCGCTATTATACTCGTCTAAAGTAATCGAAATAATGTTTGTAAATATCTTGTGACGTTAAAGCTACCACAAGGTCAGTCGAACAAGCATAGATTCGAAATCAAGATCGGGTAGAAGAAGAAAAGAAACCAAGTTACTCGAAAACGCATTGAGAATTCGCGAACGAAGCATCGAAATATATGCGCACGTATTAAAGAGGCAAGGTAGACGCGAGATTTATTTGAGGAAGACAGTGCGAGGGAAAGAAGCAAGAAAGAAAACGATAAAGAAGTTGCAAACGCAGCACATGTTTGCATTTTATTAGGCGGCTTGGTAAAAAACCGAGTAGTAACCAAATATAATAGGTTCCAGTTAAACGTGGCAGGAAGGGGGCTGCGCGCCGTTTCTTTTAAAGCGCATGCTTGCGCGTCTTCCCGACAGTTACGTTTCGGCCTGCGAACAAAGCGTTTGGTTGCTCGCCTTCGAGCGTTATTTTCATTCATTTTAGCTACACATTTTTTCTTCTCTACGAATATACATATATAACGGATAAAAACGGCGCTTTGAGAGAACTCATCACTCGACATACGATCTACACAGCAGATTAGGCACACAGCCTTCTATTCTATCGGCTACCGTCGATTTGTAATCCAATATACCTGACAAACTATATAACCCTTTACAATTAAGCGTTTCTCGCTGATACAACGTGTAAAAGTTTGATATCGAGCAGAATGACTATGAAGATTCGCGTTGAATCGCCGAAAGTGAAATACACCCAAGATTATATCGAAGCACGATACGAGTATCAAACGACAAACGTTAAAGAGGACGACGATAGAAACTATACGGTAAGCATGGCAAAAAATTCGCTTTCCACCTCTGTCCATATTATTCTTAAATAATATTACGTTTCCTTTATTATTTTTCAAATGGAACAGACACGTACTCCTGTCCTTTTATATTTACCGCTGTACCTGTACCGAGTAAACCAGTATATGGCGGGTGTTCGATAAATATACAGGGTGTCCCAAAAATATTGTAACACCTTGAAAGGGGTGGTTCGGGAGGTGATTTGAAACAACTTTTTCCTTAGCGAAAATGTTGTCCGTGGCTTCGTTAAGGAGATATTAACGGAAAACCTCGACCAATCAGAACGCGCGTATACCGTTGGAGCGGCCATGGTAGCGAAGGCTGCGAGCACTTCATCGGCATACTCGCGCTCTGATTGGTTAGTGTTTTACGTTAATATCTCCTCAACGAAGCTTCGGACAACATTTTCGCTAAGGAAAAAGTTGTTTCAAATCACCTCCCGAACCACCCCTTTCAAGGTGTTACAACATTTTTGGGACACCCTGTATATTACGATTTAAATGCTTCGACTTGAAATTGCACAGTTCATCATTAAATCAGTGGTGATAATGGTCGTTAAATATTTACCTGGACTACATGGAAATGACGTACAATTGATTGAAATACAGGGTGTCCCAAAAATGTTGTAACACCTTGAAAGGGATGGTTTGGGAGATGATTTGAAACAACTTTTTCCTTAGCGAAAATGTTGTCCAAGGCTTTGTTGAGGAGATATTAACGGAAAACCTCGACCAATCAGAACGCGCGTATACCGTTGGAGCGGCCATGGTAGCGAAGGCTACGCGCTAGCCGGACAACATTTTCGCTAAAGAAAAAGTTGTTTCAAATCACCCCCTGAACCACCCCTTTCAAGGAGCTCCATTTTTGGGACACTCTGTACATCTCTTTTTTTTCGTAATTCTCCTATTAGAGATGCCAATAATTTTGATGGTGTCCATTGGCTCCCCATAGCTAGGGTAACTCGGGATCGCTAAACCCGTACCGTAGCTACATTTGCAATTAAACATGGCTACAGCCCCTGAGTTGAATTTAATTCCTCCGTTTATCGACGAAACGTACTTTCACGTGTGATCATTTTTCATTAGAGAAATTCATTTCTACGAGAACTTTACGAATCAAATATTAATCTATGCACATACCTGTACCACTCGATACTACCTGCTAATACGACGCGAGGTCGCTGAAGAGATTTATTGAAACCATTTTCATAATCTAAGTAATACTATAACAGTACTACATAACGAATATAACTTGAAAAATACCTGCTTCTAGCGGAATTTATGAATTTTCTTACTATTTGAGAAATTTCGCTGTTGCTTTTAAGCATATATGTATACACATAGCATAATATATCACCTGCACAAATGATCGAATTATTATGAAGAATCATGATCGATATTCGATTTGCAAAATAATCGTGATACGACCGTTTATAATTAACCTATCCGTAGATTTGTCTATTTGTAGATTCGAAAAATATGCCAATGCTTAATTCGACGCTATGCTTAAGATTAGAAGAAACGGAGTTTCTTTTTTTTCTTTTTAGGAAAAATTGTATAAGCGTTCAATTTACAGATTTTGTATTTAAAAATTCTTTTCTAGGGAAAGGAACAAATATAATAATAAAAAAAAAAATGAACAGCTGATCGAACGCTATGATTTTAATTTCGGAAATGAATTTTTCAATTTTTGAAAAAAACAGGTCCTTGTATTGTACATCACTGTTTACTAGCAGAAAAATACCTTGGATACAAATATTAACAATTACTACGTGTAATATTATTTCCTTTATGCATTTAAGAGTAACATGTTACAGAATGTAAATGCATGTTTATTTGAATAGGTGTCACCTGTATCAACAAATTTATTAATTAGAACACAGTTGAAGGTTCCAAAGCTTGGATTGATGTTGGTAGGATGGGGTGGAAATAATGGTACCACTATCACCGCAGCGCTGTTAGCAAATAAACTTAAGTTGACATGGGAAACTAAGAATGGTCTTCAAAAAGCAAATTGGTACTTAAAATTTGTTAAGGAAACCTTTGTTATCATTCATTGAACTATCAAATTAACTATCAAATAACTTTTATATGTATTTATACTCATAGTTTTATATACAAGTCTTTCGTTTACAATTTTAGGTACGGTTCTTTAATTCAAGCTTCTACCGTTAAGCTGGGTAGAGGAAGTAAAGAGGATGTATACGTTCCTATGTCTTGGATGCTACCAATGGTAAATCCAGATGATATCATAATCGACGGTTGGGATATTTCCGATATGAATTTATCGGATGCCATGCATCGCGCGAAGGTTTTGGACATTAATTTACAGAAGCAATTGAAACCGCATATGGAACATATGAAACCAAGAAAAAGTATATACTATCCTGACTTTATTGCTGCAAATCAGGTGAACATTGCTATCTTATCTACTATTCGTTAACATGTTCGTTAGCGCGAATAAAATTCGTAAAGAATAAATCATTTTATTTGTATGTTTTCAGGAAGAAAGAGCAAATAATATTATTTCTGGTACAAAACTTCAGCATTTAAATTCAATTAGAAAAGATATTGCAGAATTTAAAAATACAAATAACTTGGATCAAGTGATAATATTATGGACTGCTAATACCGAACGATTTTCCGAGATAATTCCAGGTGTAAACGACACAGCTGAAAATTTATTGAGAGCTATAGAAGAAGACCATTCGGAAGTTAGTCCAAGTACAGTGTTTGCTGTTGCAGCAGCTTTGGAAGGTGTAAGTAATAAAATTTACCATAAATTATTGTAATCAATTCTTTGTAACACAATATGTCACGTATTAATATATTTATACGATCGTACTTTTAGTGTACATATATAAATGGCTCTCCTCAAAATACCTTTGTACCAGGAGCAATAGAATTAGCAGAAAAATATAATACATTTATTGCTGGCGATGACTTTAAATCTGGACAAACGAAATTAAAATCTGTGTTAGTAGACTTTCTAGTCTCGGCTGGTATTAAGCCAGTATCAATTGTTAGTTACAATCACCTTGGGAACAATGACGGATATAATTTATCTGCTCCTCAACAATTCCGTTCGAAAGAGGTAACTTGGTCGTCTAAGAAAACTCTTTGATACCGAGCGAATAATTTACGTACTAATTTGACTAATCGCTCGACGTTACATTTTACTTAGATTTCAAAAAGCAACGTGGTAGACGACATGGTACAATCGAATAAAATTCTTTATCAGCCTGGAGAAAAGCCAGATCACTGTGTTGTTATTAAATATGTTCCATATGTTGGTACGTATACAAAATATATAAAAAAAATGTGCAACAGTTAAAGAGACAGCGCTGCATGTTTTTAATGTAACATACTCATAATCTGTTACTTATGCATACTGAAACTGATATTTGATTTTCTATTAGGTGATAGTAAACGGGCAATGGATGAATATACATCAGAAATATTACTTGGGGGTCACAATACTATCGTGGTACACAATACATGCGAGGATTCTTTGTTGGCTAGCCCGATCATTTTAGATCTGGTTTTGTTAGCAGAAATTTGTTCGCGTATTACATTCAAATTAGCGGACACGGAAGACGAGTTTACTAGATTTCATAATGTGCTTTCTATATTATCGTATCTTTGCAAAGCACCGTTAGTACCGCAAGGAACACCAGTGGTAAATGCATTATTCAGGCAACGGACCGCAATTGAAAATATTTTAAGAGCATGTCTCGCGTTGCCTCCCGAAAACAATATGTTACTCGAGCATAAAGTTATGTTTGGGAAGCAGATATAAGTTCGAGAAAACAGATTCTATTTTTAAGAATAACATTATCGCTGGTTTCGAAAAGAAAATAAACGAGCAGTATTGTCTGAGAATAATATGAAAAACAGCAACAAACATTAACGTTTTACTCCATTATTTTTTTAATATAATTTTTATATGAGAGCATCAATTTACTGTGCACGTTCAATTTCATAGAATATTGCGATATGCAACTATGACATATATCTCCATAAGAGAAAATCTAAAAGTATATTTTTACAGTGAATACTTTTATTTTTGGATATTTTTAATAATAAAAAGTTGCTATTTTTCGATAAGCCCAGAATGTAATTATACACGTAAAATTCGACAGTTTCATCTAAGAATATTTTGTAACTTGCTGTACAGTTCCTTATATTTTTGTTCAATAAAAATCTCTATATTGAAAAATTTGTTATTTCTTTAAGTAACGATATATACAAAACTAATGAATTTTCTATAAACATTCCTATGAAAAACTGTAATATAAATATAGGCATATATATTAGTTACATTATTAATAAAAGGAAAACGATTTTGTTAAAGGATAATAACCCAGAATAGCAAAAAGAGAATATTTCAACACTGGAAAAAAATTCAATTGAAATATTCGCGGTTATCAAATAAAATTATGCGCATGCGTCGGACACACAGAAGACGAACCTATAGAAAAAAAAATGAAATCATATTAACATAATTACAAAATACGTTCGATTCCCTTATTATATATACGCGTTTATATTTAATCATCGAATATTCGATAATTTGTAATAAATTACGTTCTATCTCGCGTACGACATTTTCGATTCCAGAAATACAATCGCGGCCATTACGAATATACGCAACGTCATAACTTCGGTAGAGGAATTTTCGAAGACAACAGTGTAACGTGGCATGAATTCTCGTTTCGGTGCGTAGCACTCGCTTCGGTTCGACTAACGACCGATTCACGAAAGTTACGTGCGTCTCTCGGATTGTAATCTATGACATGGATTGCTGTTACGGAGTGTCGTGTACGAAAATATTCTATGGCTATTGAATACTAGTCATGAATTTTGGAAGTGTAGAATGCCCGTTGCGTAGGTCGAAAATAACATACGCCAAAGGCGGTATTGAATCGCGCCATCTAGATATCGTTAGGAAGAAATTATATTAGTGAGAGTTTGGAAAAACTTTTGAATATTGTTATTACTTTTCCCGATAATGAGTATGATAAGGTAAAAAATTGATGAATTTAAAGAATTGGTAGCACGCACGCCAATCGCATTCCCGTCAAATTCAAATGCAACGGTACGATACACCTTACGATTAAATCCACTTAACCTCAATTTTTCGTATGAAAAATGAATACCTGCGATTACGAGAATATAATTTCGTATCTGTCTTATGAAGAAAATAAAAAAATTCGATCGTTTCTGAGGGAAGAACTGAAAGGCATTTTTCATTTTACGAACAAATACGTGAACTTCGAAAGCCTGAAAATATCAGTAATATTGAAGTAACGACTGCAGTCTGTTACAGTAACGATAATATATAGTAAATAAAGTTACACGAATTGAGTTTTATCAATTATAGATTAATTATCGAACTTGTAATAATGGCATCTCATGCATATAATAGTTGTGCGTAAAATTAACCTAAAAGAGGAATAACAAGTACTGTAAATACAAGATGCACAAGCAGCGTTACAAAATGGATTGATTTACTTTTTAATGAATGCAGAGGTAAATAAAATTGTATTATTGTTATTATTATCTCTCGTAATCTTTTAAAAATGAAATTATAAATTACTTTTTTTATAAGAATATTTGTTTACTTCGTTTTGTTGCATGTCTTGCATCCAACATCTGTAATTCAATGTATACAAAAGTAGCATAACTATAAAATTAATATTTAACATTAATTCTTTTCTCGTTTAGATCGTAAGAGTTAGAATTATTTGCAAGTACGTATGCAGAATACGATGCAAAAAATTTAAGTTATCGGATCAAAGATGCAGCACACTGAAGTTAATAACAGGGATCATAACTATAGCGAAGTGAAAGTAGATAATCTTCAACATAGCGATAGCAATATTCAAAATGTGTTTGATAACGATATTAAAACATGTAAATCAAACAAATCGGCGTTAATATCGAACAAAGAATCGTTCGGTCAGATTAAAGATATAAACGAATTGAAGAAGATAACGCCTCGCGTAAAATTATTGGCTCACGATGCTAATAGCTTGAACGAGTTAACCAAAATTTCTTTGCACAACAAAATATCTGCACAAAGAAGATTATCGCTACTGGAGCAAACTAAACAGGAGCTGAGGAAATACTGTAGGACTTGTGCAGGTTTAAAGCTGCCGTTGGTCGACATTTTTAGCGAGAAAGGTGTTCAAATGAGATTGAGTCAACAAATTAAGCACTTGGAAGAAATAAATCCATATGATAGTTTATCGACTCAGATGTGCATGGACTGTATCTGCGATTTAAAAATGAGTTACAAGTTTTTTATGCAAATTAAGAAAGCAGAGGTTAAATTGAAATCTATTCATATTACTCTGACAGACACGGCGGCGAGAAATCTAGAGGTAAACAAGATACAATCAAACGAAAATGCGGAAAATACAGAGATGCTAATAGACAATTTTGAAGAGTATAGTACAATTAATCCATCTACTAGCAAAGAATGCAATGAACAAATACAAAGAGAAAACGTCGCTTCGACCGTTTCACCGAAAGAAGATGAAAAACCTTCGAAAGAAGTTGAAACGATAAATATCGCCGATGAATCGGAAAATAAAATTGAAGTTGAGATTTTCGAAGATGTGATGGTTGAACATAACAGCGATGATAACGAATCCATAGAAGAGTTTGATCCAGACGATCCACCTTTCCAACCAGATACTTCTGATACCGCGGAATCCGACGATGAAATAGATGTACAAACACCGGTCGCGAGGAAGCGAAATACAACACAGCAGAAAGAAAATATTCTGAATCAGTGTTTACAACCAGTTTTCCTTTGTGATAACAATTCAGTCCTGGATAACGAAAATACAGATTTTAATCAAACGACATACAAATACGATACATCGCTGAATGCATACATTAAAGTAGAAGACACAGACGGTAGTAATTCTAATTATACTACCGAACCGTACAGCATATCTAAATCTGAAACTATATATAACAGCGAAAGTACAAAAGAATCTTCAAAACAGCCAAACATATTAAAACGCAGACTTTTGTTGCAGACAAAGAAAGAATCTACCGAGGAAACGGATGAAACTACTTGTCAGTCTAATGCCTCTGATAAAAATGGAAGTCATAAAGATGTTAAAGTACAAAAGTTAGATTTACATAATCCCTTGAATGTTAATAGCAATCAAGAAGACGGAATCATGTACGTTACCGTTAAAGGTTCTAAACCGAACGAAATATTATTAGTTAAAGTTAAGAAAATGGATAAGCCGTTAGAAAAAAAGGATGAGAAGTCGTTGAATAAAAAAAACTTTGATATTAAGCCCATGGAAAAGATCTTGAAGCGTTACGAAACGTTAGTCACGAAAGAAAAAGATTTATTTCCCGAACGAACGAAAAAGTCTGAAATAAGAGAACAGATTATCGAAGAGCAAATAGAAGAGTACAAGAAAAAGCGGGAAAAGGTGTTGGGCGGGCATGCTAATATTTCACTTCCTGTAAAACTCGAAGAAACTCAAACTCGTTACATTAAGCGTAACGAGAGTCAGGAGACTCAAAGATATTCTATACATATGGAAAACGATTCAGTTGTAAATACGCAACTCGATAAAGACAGCAACGATAGCAATGTAACTATTATCAAGATCGAAGACGACGATTCGAAAGTTCTAGAGACAGTAAAAGAAGAAGATAAGACCACTAATGAAAAAGCATGTGTAAATACCGAGGAATATTTGTCACGTCTAGCAAAACTTAAGTTAAAATGGGAAGAAGCAAAGAGAAAAAAAGAATCTCTTCAGAAGGAACTCGACGAATCGTATACGGAAGGAAATATTGAAAAACTAACGAGAATTTTGGGAGAAAAAGAAAAAAACTTACAGGATTTTCAAGATTATTTAAAACAACGTAAAATTGTGATCACGAGACTAAAGGACGAGGATATCATATCACTCTACGAAGATAGGAATAACGCAGTGTTTAAAAATAATTTACCCGATTTAATAGACGAAAGTCAACCGGTGGATTATATTCCGGAAGAACATTATTTGGAATGCGATTATTGTCCGGAAACATTTGCTTCCAAAGAGGTGCTCGAGGAACATCTGAAGATACACGATTATAAAATTATGCATTTCTGCGAAGACTGTATGGAAGAATTTCCAACGAACAAGGCGAAAAGGAATCACAATGTGGTTTGCATAAAAAAGTTATTATGTAAATACTGCGACATGATACTAGATTCGAAAGGAAAGAAACGTCAGCACGAACAGAAACATTGCGACAGTATGTACGGTCAATTGTGCGATGTGTGCGGTGAAAAATTCAAGCATCAAGGAACATTAGATCAACACATAAAAACGCAGCACATGAGTTGGGAGAAAATATTTCAGTGTCCGAAATGTCCGAAGAAATTTGCTTTCAAACAAAAGCTTAGCTTTCATTTGAAATCTGTACACACAACGTTGAGAGCCTATTTGTGCGAAGATTGCGGAGCGGATTTCAAGAATCCTGCGAGTCTTAGACATCATAGAATACGTAAACATCAACCGGTAGGGAATAAAAGGGAGTGTCCAGTTTGCCATAAGTTAGTACCATTTTATAGCCTTTCGAAGCACATGCATACTCATAAAGCGTATACTATCCAGTGTCCGCACTGCGACAAAATGTTTAAAAATAGTTCAACTTTAAAGCAACATGTCAGAATTCACGAAGATCAACGTCAATATCGATGCGATACCTGTGGCGTTGGTTTCAATAGGCGGGATGGTTTGAGATTACATATGAGAGTGCACGAGAAAACTGACAGTAGAGGATTAAAGGAATGTTCGTGTCAGGTTTGCGGTGAAAAATTTCCAAATCATTCGACGCTTGTTATACACAGAAATCGTGTTCACAAAGACGGTAGACAATACACGTGTCATATATGCAACAGATCTATGATTTCGACTAGGTCGTTAGAGTGGCACATGTCTCACATACACAACGAATCGCTTCCTGGAGTTGTTAAGGAAGATGTGGATGGAACGCCGGAAAAGAAGAGAGTATCCTGCTATCATTGCAATAAGACTTTCAAAACGGAAATGATTCTGAGGACTCATATTAAAAACACTCATATGGAGAAGGATCCTATGAAGTGTTTAGATTGCGAATTAACGTTTACTTCTGAAGTGAGATTAAGACATCATATGATGATAACGCATAATAGATTAGAGGGAACTTTACCGTGTCCGCATTGTCCAAAGAGATTTGTAAATCAGCTTAGGTTAAAAACACACATGATATCTCACTCGGAAGAAAGGCCGTATACGTGCGAGATTTGTGGATTTAATTTAAAGACAAAGATTCAGTTGATCAAACATCACCAAAATAGACATAGCGACGAAAGACCTCTGCAATGTAGATATTGTCCATGGAGGTGTAAACAAGTTAGCGCTCTTGTATGCCACGAAAGAACGCATACAAACGAGCGACCGTACTCTTGTAGCGTGTGTAGACAACGTTTTAAATACTTAGGCGATAAAAATAAGCACGAAAGACGACATGAAAGTTTAGGAGGCTCTGGCTTTAAAAGAATAGTGCCCGGTCGGAATATTAAACCAAAAGTGAAAGAAGATTCTTCCAGTTCCGATCAAGAGCAGGAAATGTTGGCTAAAGCAGAACCTCAGGGCTTAGAAGGCGAGTACGAAGAACAGACGGATCAACAGTACGAGGAAGAGCAGATAGTTAAGTTCGAAGAAGAACAGCAGATAGTAAAGTTCGAAGAACAAGAAATAGCGGAAGAATACGAACAGGTCTATGAACAGGTAATTATAATTTTGTGTTCTATGATAAATATATACCTTATAAATATATATCTTAATTTTGAGATGTTGCTAATATGTTGCTATATTTCTGATTCTGTTAGGAATATGAAGAGACCTCCAGAGAGGCTTCGGATGCTGCAGAAGTCATAATGAATATGGAGGATACTACCGTTTACACGGAAGAAGTGACTGCGGACAATATAGAGTCTGCAGAAATAATAGCGGATGAAATGATGACAAACGAAATACTACAATCAGGACTACAACCAGGTGCTGTGGTTCATTTGCAACAAGAAGATGATTCAGGAAAAATACAAGTGATCCCCGTCATGTTGTCCTTGCCTGATTTATCTGACGCGAATACAGAGGTCAACTTAGCTACAGCATCTATAATGTATAATAATTGAATTTAATATCGCATTCTGTGTGTGCGGTATCCTTTGTAAAAAAAAAAGAAGTGACTTTTAAAGTTTTATTGTGGTAAATTAAATCTTAAAGAAAAACTTTTCTTTTTAATTGGGGAAAATAAGTAGGGACTAAATCACACATTCCTGTAACTAAAATTATGGATATTCTAAAATGTAAATTTCGTCGAGGCATGTGTAGGTTGCAATTACTAAGAATATTAAATATACATATACCCAAAGGTCGTGATAGTTTTTTGCTATTAAACAGAAAATTTTGTAAGATTATTTCGCTATACGAAAATACTTATTAAGATTGTAAAAATGACGACATAACAAATTTATCTTCGTAATGCTTTTCAATACAAAATTTTCGTTTAGTTATAAATGATAAAGATAAATAACTGTATTATGATATAAAGTATTTTGTACAAAACTATAAAGAATGAACATATATTTTACTTGATAATAACTATATAAATTTCATGGTATCAATAAAATTGACATGATTCATAACCATGAGACTATTCATGAAATATGTCGTTCACGATTCATATTCGATTGATTTATTACTTTTACTAATTACGTTCTTTTGCAAGTATTTTTCACTTTTTATTTGATTAAAGCGTGAACAAATAACTAAGTTTTTATCTATTGTAGAAATAATGCATTTTATAGTTATAAATTATACTAAATTAAGAGAAAAATATTTAATACGATTTTGGTATTCTCCGCGTTTCTTTCTTTTGTAATATATGTTCATATAACGTAACCATAAAAAGATATACGAGTATGAAATTCTATAAGTTTCTAATAAGAAATACATTACAGAATTTTATACGTTAAAAACTGGATGCTCAAATGCTATAGTTCAAGCATTATTTACGTATAATTTTTATTAGTAGTATTGTTTTACGATGATATTTCTTTAGATAACTAAAGTAGAAGTGAAGTAGAGATATTCGTGTTAATTATAATTTCAAAAAATATATAAGTACTATCCTTATTATAAAATCATATTGTATTATATGCTTCAGTAATTTTTATATATACTTCATTCAAGAATTTATTAAATAAAATTATTCATAGAATATTCTGTAATTAATTAAATTTTAAACAGGAACATTTCTTATTTATCATGCACTGCGATAAGTTACACACTCTCACATTTTAGTTTTCTTTTTATTACAAAACAATCTAGTATTTTAACTTTTATTTATTTTCTCATATCATTGAATTTTTGTCTGTCAATCACATCTGTATTTTGTGGCAATAAAAGAACTTGGATGTCAGTTAACTTTTCTATTTGGTACTTCATAAAATATTTTTAAGATTTCTACTGTACATATAAATACTCGTTAAATATACATTAAAATTATGCATGATCTATAGATCCCAGGAAAGTACATTTTTTAATGTATATGCAGTAATAAAATCATATATTCACATTATGTATATTCGTATAAAATGTATATGGAAAATACAATTAGGTTTTGTATTTGTATAAATAAAAATAACGTATACATTGTAGAATAATTGTAAATAGATATGATTTTATTTAATACACAGATAAATATTGAAATCGATGTGCTGTACAAGACAAATGTACAAAGATACAAATGTATAGCAATAGTAAAACTGCATTAATTTTAAATATTTTCGTACTTATTATCCTATAACAGTTGTAAAATTAATTTTACTATCTTTAATGTGTTAATTTAGAATACTTCATAATTTCTAATATTCCTACGATACTTTTCACTTTTCTAGATTTTGATAGTATCGTGCCAGAACAAGCCATGCTTTGGGTGACATAAAGCCTTCAGGTGGATTTTCACCTGCTTTTGCTAATCCTGTAAAAGAACATTACAAGTGTCGTGAACATTAAACTTTAATTTCTTTTTTCCAATCAGACAGAAAATTTTTCCTTTCACACAGAGCAATAAATTACCACATTTTATATAAGTACGATAATATTATACTTGTTACAATTTGTGTATACAGAATGAGTTGCCTAAGATTGGAATGATATTATAAAAAGTTTAAGGAAAGATGTTTGATTTAAAGGGGCGTATCTTAACAAAGCTCGCTTCTCTCCAATGTCAAGGTTTTTTAAATTTTAAGTTTAATTATTTTTAAATGAATCTATATTTTTCTATACCCAGGTCAAAATTATAACGTCGCGATAAATTTAACGAGCGAGCGAGTTAGTTTTATTTATGTGTGCGTTACTTTTCATTTGCATTTGCTTAGATACCTCGTTTCATAATTGTCTCATAATCAATAATCGATAGTCTGTTGGGGCCCACTGACCCCCCAATAGCTCGGGTACCTCGGGATTGCTAAGCCCGTACTGTAGCTACATTTACAATAAAACATAGCTACAGCCCCTGAGGACAAATACAGAAAAGGATTTAATGAAAATATTGTTAAAGTTGTATTTGAGAAACAGAACATGTGGTTTTTAATAAAACACAAAGAGCGCATGATACGACACTCGCTCTGTTTGAACGAAATACAAATGCATACGTAAGTACATATGTGTAATACGTACCGCGCATTTTTGTCCCCGATATGAACTCGAAGTCTTCTTTTCGTTTTTGGTCAAAGAACGACATTCTTTTATGTTTCTTATCATATGCCGCAACTTTGAATGGTATAATTTCTAGACTTTGCAATCCTCGAGCTATCGAAAGAATTCGAGCACCATGAGTAGGATCGTAAAGATTTCCATCGGGAACTGCAGTTTTGTCAGGGTGTGGTATACCAGCTGGGTCTCTTCCAACAATGTAAAAGTTAGCACCTGCGTTCATTCTGGCTTTTGCATGCCATTGTACCTAATGTTAAATAAACGGAATTGAATAAAAGAATTAATGGGCTTATAAATGTGTATATAATTACGAATGAAAGTTCACCTCGACTGGTCCAGCATACATCATTGGAGATGGAAAAATTGCTAATAACGTAGAATTAGTATCTAGAACACCTTCGTTAATTATAGCTTCGTGTTGAAGAATTCTTGTACGTAACGGTACATCGTCATCTTTTGTCCAGCCGCCCAAAGGATGTAAGAGTAATATAGGATTTTTAAATCCTCTTTCTTCTAATAAACACTTTCTCGTGTCCTACAGGTAAAAAAAAAAAAAAAATAAAACAAATCTATCCATATTATGTGGGTACACTTTGAATAACAAATCCATAAATCAACATACTTGCATTAATAGTGCATGACCGTTATGTATAGGATTTCTAAGTTGAAATGCAAATACAGCATCAGCTTTCATTTTTTTACATTTTGTTCGAATCTCATTCGGTGTAAGTCTATATTTATCCAGGCCATCGTGCCATTTAATTCTTTCGAGAACTTCTATATCGCCGCCTACCAACCAATTTCCCGATTCGTAAATCATCTTTACATACGGGTGACCTAAGTTGTTAGTACCAAATTGCCATCCACATCTTTCTTCTTTCCTGTGAAAATAAAATTCTGGCCTACGTAATATTGCAAGAGCCTTATTCTTGTGTTTCAATGTAAAAGCCGAAAGTCCATCCAAACGGTCCTTATCCTCTGTACATATCGCAAGAACTATCGGAACGGATTGACTGATTTCCTTGTCACCTTGAAGGAGACATTTTAAATGTTGAGTCTAAAAATATTGTTTCAGTATTTTATGCTTATAATAATAATAACAGAATTAATTTTCTGATAACAGGTGAACGTCGTTATTTCATGTTTTATGTTCATGCAACTCTCTTGTATATACCTGAAGATATTGATCTTCTCTCATAAAACCTGTGAGAGGTGCAGCCCAACCTTCTGCTAAAACCTGGAGCCATTGTACGTCTATCTCGCTAATTTCTAAACTCTGAAGAGTAGCGGCTTCTGTTTTGGCGGAAGATATTCGTGATTCTGGAATGAACAACTCCCGTATTGGTGATGTGGATTTTTGCAGTACCGGTATAATACACTGTTTCTCCAGAAGATCAATAACTGTCGCAGCTGATTCTTCTGGGGTACAGTTTTCAGTGGTTACCACTAAGTCAGGATTTACTGGTCTTTCGTACATCTGATCTATTCCAGTAAAACCTTTGATAGTCCCTTGACGTGCCTTTTTATATAATCCTTTTGTGTCCCTAGCTTCGCATACGATAAGAGGCGTATTGACAAATACTTCGAAAAATGGAAGATCTGACATTTTATGAATGTGTCTTGCCATTTGTCTATCTTCTTCGAACGGCGAGACAAAGCTACATAAACAAATTTGACCGCTGTCCGCAAATAATTTAGCTACCTCTGCGACCCTTCTTATATTTTCTTTTCTATCTTCTTTGCTGAAACCAAGGTTGCAGTTTAAACCACTTCTTATATTGTCTCCATCGAGTCCGTACGCAGCAATTCCATGATTAACTAAAATAGCTTCAACTTGGAAAGCTATAGAAGTTTTTCCTGCACCGGAAAGACCTGTTAACCAAACGGTACATCCGCGAAAACCTCTCACGCTGCCCACTGCTTGCCCGCGTTTTGCTCTTGATACGTGATGTGCTTGCTCCGATACATTGGTACAAGTCTAAAGAAAGCATTATTTATAACATCAAGTAGTTATCGACAATAGCTCCAACCTTGCCAATTTAATAGTCTTATAGTATTTCCAAAGAAGTATGTCACAGAGTATCATATAGCAAGGGATACTTGTTATTTAAAAGTGTAATTATTAAAACTTTTTATTATCAAAAATAGAACTAAGTCGATACAAATATATAAATTTTTCAAGGGTATCGGAGATATAAAATCGGAGAGGTTGGAGCTATTATATATAATTTTCTATAAAGCATAGGATAGACGCGTGTAATAACATTATCGTTATGATTTTTGAAAATGTTCTGTTAGTATCATGTAGGTTCATAAATGTTTTTTATTTACAAAATAGAAAAAAATATCAATACTTATAGCAACATAGTTTTAAAACATCTAGATACATCAAATAAAATGACAAAGCTTGATATTAAACTAATATACCATAATAGTCATATAAATAACGCATATTTATTTATTTATTTACAACAAAAAATCGTATTCCAAGAATATATTTCAATAATTATTTCACGATAATAATCAATAAAATATTACGCAACATCGATATTCGAAATAAAAATGGAAAAAACGTAATGTTTTATATTAAATATCATCATAACTGTAATTTAATATAAACAGTAAAACATCTGTACTCTACATGTGTGCATCCATACGAATGTTGTGCGTGAGTGTGTGTTTTCATATACTTCGAAGATACATCGTAACTTGAAATATTTAATTAAATATTATGTACACGAAATTAATAGTAAAAAGCTTAATACAACATACGCCTTGATTATACATACCGTCATTATCCGTTTATTTGGAATTTCAATATTTTCGTTTGACATAATTGTACTATATTTCGCTTTGTATATTTCTATTCACTTCTGCATATGTGGCGATCGATCGAATATGATCGAAACTCTGTATATTTGCGTACTTAATCAAAGTCTAATTAAGTTCTAAACGTCAGAAAAGAAGTCCTGAGTGTTTTACAATAAGTACAGACTTTTGAACGATCGTCATTTATGAACAATATTAAAAATTACGATAAGAAAACGGTGTGTCAACAAACCTACAGTACAGTTTCGAGACAGTTGTGTGCTTGTGACAACGAAGCATGGACTAACGGTACTGCAAACCAGTTCTATGTAGATACTGGATATGTACTAGCATTTTATTAATAATCGTTATTGATCATAATGTGCGGTGGTTCTAAGTTCATATAGCTGTCATATGCGTACAATGATTTATCTCTGTATCAATTTAGAAATAATGTTTCGAAATTATTTACTTCCTCTATGAAATATGTAATCGTACATGGTTTCGTAAATTATCGTTAGATATAATAGTACGATAATAAAAATAGAACGTCTAATAAATTTTTTTCAAAATTAAATGGTTTTTTTCATTTAATACTAAACGTCTAATTTAAGTCATTCATTTATGCTTTCGAATGTTTAAATATTAATATTTCATTGTGAGTGCTAGGAATGATAAATATATAATTTTTCTGTAAACTATGTGTGCATAAATTTATACAATTACAAATTCATTATTTATAGAAATATTTCATTAAAAGTTTCATTAGCGTTACCCACGGTTTTGTTGTATTACAACAGGAACTGGTGAGATAAATAAGTAGTATGTGTTAATGTAATTTTATGCAGAAGAATAATTTATTTTCTGTTATTAATGAAATATTAAACACTTATTGTTAATACTTTGTTGTAATGCTATACTTTCTTTTATTGGAAATCTCGTCCCTTGTATGTTCTACATACTATGTAGGTCTCTTCTTCAGTACTCGGATTATTTGGAAAATAGTATACTCGAGTATTAATGTTCATTATGTCTTTTGGATTGTACATCATAGTTATAGAGTACATAGGATCTCCGATAGATCCAAATATATCATCTATATAGCCCAATAATTTATATTTTGTTCCACAAATTTCAGGATTTGTGCAATTCAAAAACAGTGGTGTGCCAAAGTACAAAAGATAGTCAGGAGAAATTGGTTTTACCAATACTATGTTAAGCGTTTGAATTATATTAATTATATTTCCAGCAAGATGTTCATCTTTTTCTTCGTTATACTTTATGTTACTTTGTATTTGCAATTTTTTAAACAATTTAGTTACCCTGGAAAATAAAGTGCATATATTTAAAAATATACATTGCATATTCGCGAGAAATCATCTGAAATCAGAATTGTAAATATCTCTGTTACACTTTTAATTGAAATACAACAAATTTAAGATGAAAATGTTTGATTCTAATGAAAATATAGTACAACAAAAATTTCTTTCATTAAAATTACAGTATTCATCTTCTAATTCTTAGAAAATTAAATTTTCCAATTATATTAAAAGCTAAAATAACTTACTGGTTTATTGATGTGAAATTATTTCTACTTTTTGATGGTGATATAAAATCCGATGTGGTTGAAACACATGGTTTAGAAGAACAAGTAACACTTTCTTTTTCAGAATAATCTTTAATGTTGTGTAATAGTTTTAACGGTGAAATTTCGTTTGAATTTTTATTTAATATATTATTTTGGTATTTAGATTCCATTATTTCATTTATAGATAAAAGTGTTTAATACAAATACGCTTATCGCAAAAATTAAAAGTATACTTGGTGTACATAGAAATTCCACTTTCGTTTTAAGCCACTTTGGAAGGTTATAAAGCAAAAGTAAACAAACGCAAAAAATGTCCTACAACATAAATATCGCATACTACTTGAAATTACTGGTGTACTTATTCAATACATTGAATTATTTAAGTATATCCTAACGAATATAAAAAAGCCACGGTTTGACCCATGGTGAACACAGCCTTATATATTTCTTTATACTTGTATTTATACATAGATATGTACATATAATACACGCAAGTCTTCAACAAAATTTAATTCCTCGTTCGAATCAAGTTTCAGTCATGTTATTATCATTTGTATGTTTGATGTCTTTGTATTTCTGTTTGTTATTCCTTGCATCCCACAATCCATTTCTAACAAATTTTTGCGCAGCATCTTTATTTATACGTGGCATAAGAGTGTTTCTGTCTTCAATTTGTTTTGCGCGTGTCATAGACTTCTTCAAACGATCATTTTCTGATTTTATTCTGTGCTTTGTTGGATCGATTCCTAATCAACAGTTAAATCGAGTTAGTGAGTACTTTGGTAATAATTTAAATGATAATCAAGTTGAAGTTCAAAAAATACAATATTTTATGTAATTTAAAAGCACTATGAAAATTCTTCACTTTGTACCTTCTACACGTAAATACATCCAAAACAAACTGTTTATACTATAAGATATCAATAGATCGTGTTTAACTTTATCAGCGTTAGAAAGTTTCTCGTATAAATCTGGATCTGTAGCAAGTTTGATCGTCTCTTCGATTTTCAATGTTGCATCTCGAAATTGCTTCACTTTCGCAATAAGCTCTGTGTCGTGGGAAAGTTCTTCGAAGTCAGCATCCATGTTTCCTAAGAAATTATATTTGAATTTATTACTATTATAATTATATTGAATTATATTTGAATTATATTTGAAAAATTAAATTCTAAAACTAAACCTCTTTAAACCACTATTTCGCAATTTATAATTCAGACGAAATTACAGTTTTTACAGTTATTAGAAACAATTGCGGTTTTTAAGTTTATTTGATTATTTACAATCAGCATATCGTACCAATTCAATTTTCGTTTGTTAAGAGGTTATTGGAGGTTATTATGTACGCTCTTCTCTTTGTCAACAATGTATTTACGGGAAAACTAGCCAGGGCCGGCCGTCTCTATAAAAGGGCCCGGGTGCAAGAAACCATTTGGGCTCCTAAATTTCATGTAAAGTAAAAAAAGAAAATACAAACACGGCCTACTTTCCGCCAGCATACTCGCGCTCTGATTGGTCGGGGTTTTCCGTTAATATCTCCTCAACTAAACCTCAGACATTTTCACTAAGGAAAAAAGTGTTTCGAATCACTCTCCGAACCACCCTTTTCAAGGACTTCCAACAATTATGGGACACCCTGTATAGTGAAAGGGAAATTCGGGAAACGCTCTAGGGAGTCGCATTGCCGAAATCCGTTTGACCACGTTTGACATCTTCTTCTCGAATAACTCGTGGACAAGCAAACAGCTGATTCGTTCTTAGGTAGAGCACATGTGCGGCAGTTTGATGTGATATTACGGCTATTTCTCGCGAAGTAATGAAGTTTTAACGAAGAAGCACATACACGTGTCTTGAAAAAAATATATATCGCACGATTTTATTCGAGGGTGCGATGAAAAAGAAAGAATAGTAAGGTTTTTTTTAAAGAAATTCCTGTCTAAGAAAAATGGCTGACCGTGATAGCGCATCTGAAAGTGACTCGAGCTCGATCGACGGAGGACCGATAATGATGCCGCCGTCTCCTGTAACCAGAGAACAACTTCAGAAAAGAATCGAGTCGTTGCAACAGCACAATCGCGTTCTTAAAGTCGAGCTGGAAACGTACAAATTGAGGGTGAAGGCGTTGCAAGAAGAGAACCGTGGTCTTCGTCAGGCCTCTGTCATTATAGTAAGTTGCTTATGTATTTTTTACTAACTGGAACCATCGTATATCGGCATATTAACAGATCGTATACGTACATTCCCATAAGGTATTTCAACGTTTTAATATCGGTTACAGTTTTAATTGAATCAGAAAAAGAAACTATTATTCCTAGTAAAGGCTACTTTGACATTAAACTATCTTCCACTTTTTATTATAGTGCCTCACTGATTTTTGTGGTTCCCTTCAAATTCATTATTTCCTGATCACATTTTTAACTTCCCCGTAAATATTAAGGTTCATTATAATATAATAGCCATGTATAACATATCAATGATTATGTACAATATGAAACTGTGAAATATAATAAACATTATTTCTGCATTTACATAAAGGGTATCATGTTCAATCATAAAAACTTGATAAAAAGACAATAGAAATTTGTTTAAACAATTATTATATATATATATATATGCTTTCTTATAGACAATTTGGATGAAAATTATGTAAGCTTAGTTGATGCTTGAAGAGGGCACTCAGTTGATGTTGAAGACTGATTTAACATCAGTCCTAATATTTTCACTGTATCTGCAATATTTGTTGTAGGCTCTTTAACACGATCTTCTACTCTTGAAAATCATCTGTGCTTCTCTGAAAACATACCTTACAAAACATTAGTTGATTTCTTGTTGATCCCTTGCCTTTAGACAAATATACACTAATTGTATGTGCCTTAAACATAGAGCAATAATTAAAGTATGTCGTAAATTGGGATATCACCTATATGTATAATATTGCTCAACACAAAAAATACATTCACAATGTTTTAAATATCTTAGTACATTCATTCAGAATGTTTTAAACCATCTATTTAGTTTGTAGAATTTGTAGATATAAAACAATGTGGTTATTCATGTTAATGTAATATTCGGTTTAAGATGTTATTATATTTAAATAATAAATTCTTTTTAATAATATTTAAAAATGTTGAGTACCTAACACATTATAATTATGTCGTATTCTAGCAAGCTAAAGCCGAGCAAGAAGAAGAATTTATAAGTAATACGTTATTGAAGAAAATTCAAGCGCTCAAGAAAGAGAAAGAAACGCTAGCGCATCATTACGAACAAGAGGAGGAGTGTTTAACGAACGACCTGTCGAGAAAATTGAACCAATTGCGTCAAGAAAAATGTCGCCTGGAACAAACTTTAGAACAGGAACAGGAATGTCTTGTTAATAAATTAATGAGAAAGATAGAAAAACTCGAGGCCGAAACTCTCGCGAAACAAAGTAATTTAGAGCAACTACGTAGAGAAAAGGTCGAACTTGAAAATACGCTCGAGCAAGAACAAGAAGCATTAGTAAATAAATTATGGAAACGAATGGATAAATTGGAGGCAGAGAAAAGAATGCTTCAAATAAAATTAGACCAACCCGTGTCCGATCCCACCTCGCCGAGAGAAATTAATAACGGTGATACTGCTACTAGTTTAAGTACACATATTCAAACTTTAAGAAGCGAAGTAGCCACGCTAAGACATACATTGCTCATCTCTCAACAAGAACGTAAGAATTTCTATTGTACGATAATATAGATGCGCGAGTATACAAAAGTCTTTAATATATTTATGTGTTATCCACATCAGACACGGAGAAGACACAGCGATACGTGAACGAGGAGAAACAAATTCGTGAAGAAAATTTGAGACTTCAGAGAAAGTTACAGTTAGAAGTAGAACGTCGCGAGGCTTTATGCAGACATCTTTCAGAATCGGAATCTAGGTAAATAACTATAGTATATAAACTATGAAACTATTTCAGTTTGACTTCAAGTTTGATCTATTTGTTAGTTTGGAAATGGAAGAAGAACGGCACTATAATGAAATTGTGATGTCTGGTGGAAATATAAGAAATCGTACTGTTTCCAGCCCTGTGCCGTACAATCCTTCGCCTAGTTCCTCTAGACCGCTAAGTCCAGGTAATTATTCTTGTGTTTTATTTCCCTGTAATTTATTATCATTATTTTTTTCTTTGATGTATTGTTTTCTTCTTCGTAAGCTTTTTACTTTTTGTAAATGCATATTAATAGTCATTGAAGATAATACTTATTTACAGGATCGTCAACAAGAGAGGGATTTAACACGAATCGATGTTACGCTTGTGGTCAGCCTACTCCAATTCCGTTTGCAAGTTCATCACCTCCTTCTGCGGTAAGTCGTGTGTCGTTGTATCTGTAAGTTTCACGTTTTATGTATTATATTATTCTGCATTATTTAAACAGGGCCATGTGATAACACCATCCAATAGACGCACATCGGACAGATTTGTCAAACCTGCGATTCCGCCAACTATTGTAAGTTCAGGGGGTCCACCGATCGCTAACACGGCTACAAATGCAACTAGCGGATCACCAATGGATATTGCTAAAACATAAGTCAGTTGAATTTCTCTAATTACAAATATTTCGTCATGTATTCATATAAAGTACTTCTTTGGTTGATGCATTTGTACTATGTGATTGTATAACATAACGAGAATTATTTTAAAGAAAAATACCTAACTTTCTAATATTTTAATTGCTTCACATTCATAGTACAGTGCGTATACATTAATTAAAAAAGTATCCGTAAAAATAAATATACTATAAATTGATCTTTACTTTGTATCGAGTCGCTTAGACATTTCTGATAGTAACACGATGCAAAACAGTATTTATAATAAAAACTAAATAATCGTTTATAAAATTCTAAGCAGCTTCAAAATAGCCTAACAATAAAAAAAATTGACGGGAGAAGGAGATTTCAATAAACCTGCTCTTCTAATTTCTTTTGCATTTTATTCTTACATATTATAAACTAGTACGGTTTTTTCTGGTATTTAACGTAGTGTGAGAAAGAAAGTATATTTTTTAATTTAAATATCTAGGTGGTAAGAAAAAATATTTCAATAATAATTATTCTATGATAGTAATTTATTTAAATTCTTTTCATTTTAATATCAATGTTTGTAACGAAATTAGAAGAGCGAGAAAATATTAAACACGTAACCAATTAACTTTAAAAAAAAAAAGTATGCTATTAAAAGTAAAATGAAACTATCAACAAAAAGAACAGAAACTGTAGAATATCGATATTATCAATGTTTTGCAAAATATTTATTGTTTCAATATTTTGTATGCTATTGGTTTCATTTTGTATACAATCACATAACTTGACTTATTTTATTTTATGTATAAGCATTTGTATGTTATGTACGAGTTCAACATAACTAACATTGAAGTTAACGTAAACATGACATTGTTGCATTTATATGCTGATATACTGAACATTTAGAAAGATAATTACATTACTAATATTTGTAACAAAAATTTTCTTATTTTCAAATATTTCAAACGTAACATCACTGTATTAACAGTGATTACAGGTGTCAACTATATGACTTCTGTTCATAAATAATATCTATTTAATTTGGAATATTAAACGTGTCACTATATTATGTGTACAATGATTGTTTAATTTTAAAAGGAAGTCTATATTATCGATTTTTGACATTGTTTCATCTAAAAATTAAACAAACACATTTCGCTTTTCAGTCACAGCATTACCTGCTATTTTGTAACATGTCATGTATAAAATATGTTTGGTTGATATTTATATGAATGTGATAAAGTAAATCATAACAATTTTATGTTATACCTTATAATAATTTCAACATTATTATTCGTTATTGGTGCTCAAATTTATTCGAATCTTCAGATTTTTCAATATATTATTAAAAGTGTGTTATATGGATACTATTTTTGTCCTTTGTCCAGTATTGGAAAGAGGTTGATAGTTCAGTTTTTCGGTTTCAAACGAAATTAATTTAATTTTCGTGTCATAGAATTTCCTATAATACAATTAATACATGTAATATTTGGGTATCATATGTGTCGCAATATCAAATTATAATGCCGTTAACAAAAAGGCAAACAATGTAACAGAAAAGCTAAATTAAACAATAAAATGAATATTTATCTAATGTAATTAAATTAACAGACAAAATTATCAATTCCTTTTAAGCTTTCTAAAATAGATGTTCCATGAATACTCTACGCGTGGATAAAACGTTGTTTGCTACGTTATATAGGAAAAATATAGATGTATCAATTGTCATATATAAAAAGGTTTTGTTAAAACATAAAATTATTATTACTTATCGATAATTATATGCAGATATATATTTCACTATTATGTATTATGTATTTTACTCAAGCTTTTACGAAATACAGTCACTTTTTTGCTATTATATCCATCAAATTTATTGTTACCCTTATAAAAAACGATATAAAATTCTAACTACTGCTATATGTACAGCAAGTATTATAACAGTTATTTGATTTTTGTATTTGGAAAAAGGTAGTTTATATACATTTTTCAAGATATTTCCATTCGTCTAGCGATACCTATGCCTTGGAAATCTTTTAAAGAAGTTTCACTTTGTTGATTATGTACATCTTAATATTAATAATCAGTATTATGTTATATCAATTTTTCTGCACATGGATACAACTAATCTAGCAATTACAAGCCAAACAATTAAAGAAATTGAATCTTCTTGAGAACATGGCCAACTTAGGAAATTTTGTATCGGCCAAAGCATACCCTTTGGAAAAATGATCACTGGTTTATTTTTGTAGAGATAAGATAAAATTAATTCAAACAAACCCTGAAACATTTACAATTATTGAATCGTTGTTATGACAACAATTACTTAAAAAGTAATAAACAAAAAAAATACATACGTTTAATATACGAAACCCATAAGTTATGAACAGTTGTATCTTCATTCTGGAAGATAATCGCTTATATGCTAAAAATTAAATATCACACAGAGATGAATCATTTTGGTGGATGCTAAATTTGCTACAAGATAAACAAATTTTCTATATCATATAACTGTTTTACCTGTTTCTTTTAAAATGCCTTCTATTTTATTACATTTACGTTGAAGTTTTGCATATTTTGCAAATTCATCGACTATAGATATCCCGAGCATTTCGTGCTTTAGGTTAACCAAATCATCCCGCAATTCCATGTCATGCTTCGTTATTGTATATAGGCGAGACGTAACCTAAAACAGATAGAAATCAAATAAAATTAAAAATAACAAGACTGATACTGTATGATATGAATACTCTGATACTCACATATTTGATTAAAATTGGAACAATGTATTCTAAAAAACAACTTATAGTTGATACGATAAATAAATTCATTTTACGGTGTCCGATAAAGTAAAGTTCATATCTCGCAATTTTTATATACAATATCACTCGAAAAATACTCCAATGTTAACAGAAGAAATCATTTAGAGGTTAGAATATACAAAATCATTTACATCAATTTTGCCGCATATGAAAACTTTTATAACAATTGGCTAACATATTTATATTAGGAAATTTGATATTTATACGATTATGGAGATGCGAAACTCTTATCGAAACTAGTGTACGAATTATTTTGCGAAAAACTTGGACGGTTAACCGAGAGATAACGCCACGTTCGATTTTCTTAATTATTTAGAGAACTTGATATCAATTAATTATTAGTGTACAAATCAACAATTAGAAGTTGAATTATGATAATTACGATGTAAAATTGTATGAATATAGAGAAAAAAGTAAAACTTGAATATATGTGAAAAATTAGATGGCCATACCTTCGCGCGTCCTGGCGTTCGTGCTTTTATATATAATAAAATATAAATGCAATGAATGTTATGAATAATAAACTACAATTGTTAACAATTATGGTACTGATCATTCCTCTGGGGCAATGATGCAAGGCTGGTTGGTTAGCATAATCTTTTGATAAGGTCGACTAAAAAAAAAAAATGTTAAACAACTCAGCAACCTTACATTTACAAAATATGACCTTTTATCAGTTACATTACATTTCTTCTATTCAAATTTACGTTTACCTCTATTATTTATATATAACTTTATTAACACAAGCAATTCTCTTTACATGTGCTTTGATCATACCAATTGCATACTTTAGATTCCGAAGCTAATAGTATCTAGGCACGAATAAAAATCACTGCAAAATATTAAGTAAATGATGCAAAACACGTATCTTCATGCGTCCCATAACCGTACGTTAAATGTTTATTTTATTACATATTTATAGAAATACGTTCTAATTTATATATATAGGTTATTAAAATTAATCTATGTATAATTCTAAATCTGGATCAATTTCCGTAACAGTACTCTTCAATTCTATAATATTACAAACAGGATTTTCTCTCAAATCAAGGGACTTCAATTTGTGTCTTGTTAGTAATTGTGATATTTCCTCCAAATCTTTCAGTTTATTATTTCTCAATGACAAAACCTCGAGATTTTGTAGTGTAGGAAATTTCTGCAGACTTTCCAACTGATTACTCGACAATGATAATTTTGTACAGTTTTGCAGAAAAGACAACTGATGCATAGAGTTTGATAAAAAGTTTGCACCAAGATTTATTTCTTCAAAAAAACTAAGATATTCATTATTACTCAATGTTGTTAGATTTAATCCTGAAAGATCAATTTCTGATTTTATTTCCTGATCTCCTTCCATGTTCCATAAACTGTGCAATTTGTACTCGATAACATATTTACTTTCTGAAAAAAAAATTGTCATCATTCGATTTTCATAATAACGAGAATAAATAGCTACGCTGTTAATTATACTTACGTAAATCTCTATAATAATTAGACCGAAGAGGATCGATATTAAGAAGAACATTCAAACTCGACAAAATATCATCGTGAAATTTTACGAAATCGATTTTTCTCATCAAATGTACACCAGTAAGAAGAGCCCATTTATTATCAGGTTCCAGTTCTGCGAGCTGCTTATAATTCATTAATTGTTCCATCAACTGGTCTTCGTTACAACAAGATTTATATTTCTTTTTTTTATAAATCCACTTTTGATTAAAATAGTGTAAAGGGTAACGGTGTCCGTTGATATCGATCTGGACTTCCTTTATTTCGTTGAATTGCTTTTCGAATTTTCCAAACCACAATTTAGAAAATTTTGTTTTTTGCCAAGATTTCCACGAAACATTCTCATTTTCATTGTTTATTCGCAAACATAACGATTCTATCGATACATTTTGGTTGATAAAAAGAATCACATTATTGTCGTTCAATAAAGCTTGAGAAAGAGAGGGAGATAATTCTTGAGTACTTAATAACCATCTTTGATAAAACCAGGCACTAGTATCGTTAGGGTCTGTAAATGTGGCGTTCATTACCAATTCCAGTTCTAAAAAAAAAAGAACAACAGTATAGACAACAGTACCTTTCATTGTGTATTATAAAATTAATTGAAAACAAACTTAACATTTTTGTATAATAGTCGGTATGTAATAACAACATTACCATCTTTCTTTTTCTCATCAATATTCTGTTGCGTGTAATCGTTAAATATTTTTGATAAGAGTTGACTCCTGTAATGCCAGGAAGAATAATTAGAAAAATTATTTAGAATCTTTGAGGTAGAAAATTTAAATTCTTCTTCAGGAGAAATTTCTGCTTTTTGTACGACAAATGCTCTATGATTCCAGCAATGAACTAAAACAAAACAAAAAAAAATATACATTACTACTTTGGACATTAAAACCAAAAACATTAGTAATATCAATGACTTACAGTTCCTTTCATCGAAATCCAAGTACTTAGCACACAACATTAATTCTCTTTTCCAGTTAGGTTCATCCATACGATCCATGATCCATATTCTTTGATGCCATGCAGAATACGATTTAGGATTTAGTTTCAGACAGTTTTCGGTCAGCGTTAATTCACGCTGATATAATTCTTTCAAAACATCTTCGTTCCTGTTTCAGTAACATTTGTTTTACATTAAATTTTATATTTTTATGCTATACTATACTCTATCTTACTATATTTCAATATATCGTTAATGTTAGTTACCAGTCATTGTTTGTAAATGCCTCTCTGCGAATATTCCATAAAGTATAAATATCAGGATTTTCTAATAACAAACGCTCTGTAATCTTCATTAACTCGTCATCATAAATTTGATCTTTTCTCTGTAATGTTTCAAACAAAATCATTATTTTATTACACTAGCTTACAGCATTAAAATCTTCATATGATATAAAAAAAGGATTACTTTTTGAAATACCATGCTCATGTTCACTTTATACTGTGCGAGTCGTTTAGCCCTTTCTTTCTTTTTCAGTGCCTCTTGTTCCGCACTCGTTCGAACCTTTACTCTGCCGTGCTACAAATCATATGTAATTTGTTATTTGGAGTAGTAAATGCAATTACATAAAATGGAAGAAATATGTAATTACATAATTATATTTTAACAAAACTGAATCATTTTTAAATACACGATTGAAACAATTAAAATTGTTTATCTATCGTACACAAATAATATGTTTTGTTAAAATTCTAAATATATTATTTGTAAATAAAATTAATCGAAAATTCAAAGTAACATATTTATTTTTATTACCATTGTAAGTGATGTTTGTTATTCTTTAAAGAGAGAGGCCTTCTTAACCTTTAAACTGGTCGATTCTGAAACTCAGGTTTCTTATATACCGTTCCTAAGTATACTTCTCCACTTTATATATTTACGTGACTAATAAATTAATCTTAAATTAACTACTTATTCGTAATATTTACGATAAAAACATGTACATATATACACAAATGTTTCGCATTTCATACTTAAACCGTTATCAACCCACAACGTTCTCCTTCATTATTTATTTTTCTCTCAGCATCAATTAGTTACAATTACTCGCTATAAATTTCTTTTATTTATATTTTCAACTTTCTTTCAACTGATCGAAGCAGTCACCTGGCATCTCACTCATGATCTATGACACGTAAAATGTAAATCATATCATCATACATACGGTTATGCGCAAAGTGCACTGATCATTATCGTGCATATTCTTCAATTTAAAAAAACAAACAATCCCTAGACTTTTCTTTCCATTTACTACATATAAATCATAATCGCTAATTATTATACATTAATTAAAGATTTTCGTGATCTACATATCTATATATGTATATATATTCATAATTATAATAAAGATATTTTGGATTTTATTTCACCCACAAATCGTAATTTTCTATTTTACGATCTATGACAAACATTGATAAATGTTGAATGTTTCGATACTGTGCTGATAATATTAGTTAAAAGCTATTAAATTTGTTTAATAACGCATTTATAAACATGAATGAAACATTCTGAAACTTTTCGACGTAAACGCTTGAACATAACCTCATATAACCTTTCGACAAATTTCGAACTGTTATGTCACTAAAGTGTTATGCTTACAAAAATATTTGTATAACAACAACACGTTCTCTAACGTGATTAATTTATTTCAAAGTGTGCATGCAATAGTCAACAAGTCTTTACGATGTCTGTACTAATCAAATTATCGAAATTGCCAAAAAATTTCAAATCTTTCAATAATGTTTTTCAAATGTGCCCAAGACGAAATGAAAGTTTTTCGTCGGCTACTCGGCAGTCCTCGACAACAAAAACAATATTTAAGACAAGTTTATTGGGGATTTCTGTCGGAGTCCTTGTTACAGCAGGTTACTCGTGGTATTCGGATATACAGAAATCGAAAACTTATCATCTCGATGGAAAGGAATATAAAATCAAAGTGCTAAAAGAAAAACCATCGGTACCAGTTTCAAGACAGGTTTGCCGAATTCATTTATAATTTTATAATAGGATACAACGACTGTAAAAAGGAATAATTCAAATTCGTTAAACATAAAACTATAGAATTTTAATAATGTAATACGTTTTAAATCAGAAAGGTGTTTTATCGTATAACACGGTTGATTTAATAATTTATTCTTATTTTAGATAATTTCTCCAACCGATTCGAGTGGATTAAAGCTGACCCTTTTTCAATATCAAACATGCCCCTTCTGTTGCAAGGTAAAGTATCTGTAATTAGTAGATTTGATAAAATAAAATTGATAAATAAAATATTCTAGGTCAGAGTTTTCTTGGATTACTATGGTCTATCTTACGATGTTGTGGAAGTAGATCCGGTATTACGTAAAGAGATATCATGGTCATCTTACAAAAAAGTACCAATACTTTTAACACAAGTAGAATCTGGCTATCAACCTCTAAACGATAGTTCAATGATCATATCGTTAATAGCATCACATTTGAAAGACAAATCGCAAAAAGTTAACGAGTTAGTAGAATATTATCCGTATATAGCGATGCACGATGAAAAGAGCAAATTAAAACATGAAATTATGAACAAATATTTTTTAATGTATAAAGACATGTCGCCAGAAAATAAGAACCTGGATGACATCATGTAAGTTATCGCAATATTTATTATTTGTCTCTGGTTCCTTAAATTGAATTGCATTGAAAATGCTGAGAAAGAAAAAGTAACAAAATCTAATTAAATTTATTGTTGCAGAAACGAACGTAAATGGAGAAAGTGGGCGGACGATGAACTTGTCCATACACTCTCGCCGAATGTATACAGAACACTCGACGAAGCTTATAATACTTTCAACTGGTTTTCAGAAGTAAGTATTTACCAGAATTAAGTTTAATAACATTACGTGAGTTGTAAAGGTTTTGCTAGTATAAAACTGGTCTTCGAGCATTTTAAGAATTAGAATGATAATTTCTTTGTCGATCAGGTTGGCAGATGGGAAGAATATTTTCCGACATGGGAACGATTAATAATGATAAATGTGGGCGCTATAGCTATGTGGATGATATCGAAACGTCTAAAACGGAGACACGATCTAAAAGATGATGTGCGCCAATCGCTCTACGACGAAGTTAACAAATGGTTACGTGCCATTAACAAACGCGGTGGTAAATTTATGGGAGGCGAGAAGCCCAATTTATCAGATCTTGCTGTTTATGGAATTCTGAAAAGTATAGAAGGCTGTAATGCCTTTAAAGATGTTTTAAGTAACACAAAGCTCGAAACATGGTATAATGCTATGATGAAAGAAGTGGATGCACATTCTGGAAGCAAATACCTGGCTAATTGAACAATGTAAATATCAATTAATTTCTTTGAAATCAGTTAGTATTACTTAACTTATTTTCATTGAGATTATTACGTTTAAATGAATTGAATTTGCAATTATCGAATGTTATTCTTAACTTTTTAAACCGAAGTTTAAAGAAAAAAATAATTTATTATACTTCTGTAAAAAACTAGATATACAGCTGCATTTCACATTTTACATTTATATAATACGTAGTATTCGTGAATATAAGTCAAACAAGAATAAAAGGAATATAAAAAATTATGTTTGTGTTTTGAATATTATCAAGGGTAATGCGAAAAAGATTATAAAAATCTTACGATTTGCACTAATATAATGTAAATATTGTTAAATAATAAGGATAAAAAAAACTGGGTAATACAAAGCAGAGCGCAACAATCTTTTGAAAAGTGGTAAATGATCATTTTTACTTGGAATTTTATTGATTAATCATTATCGTATGGAACATAAATTACACATGCATCTAAAATACTGAACAAGGTGTTTGCCGGTACGTCAGCGAGAATCCTTTATTTTCAATTTCTCCTATTTCATCTCCATTTGTAACAACGTACATCACAAATGGTTTTGAAAATGCTAAAATAAGAAAACGTATGTACATAGTTAAAGATTCTTATTATCTTCTTGAAAATGAAATATTAACAATAATTTCAGAATAAAGTTTGGTTACACCTTAAAATGTACTTACACGTTTTTGTTACGAAACCATTACCACAGAATCGTTCTACACCAACTGGAATGCCATTTTGAAATGGATGTGGGATGATAACAAAATCTTTGGTACAATTTGTTCCTGCTTCTGCTGCGAATTCAGTACCTAGTTATCAGTTAGTAGTGTTATCATTAATTGTCACAAATAACCGACTAAGCATTGTATTTAATGTAATTTTTTAAATTACGTGTAATACGTGGTCATAAAAGTTACATTAGAGTTACACAAGACTTCGTTATGTAATATTTATTATTTAATCGTTTTACCTATTATAGTAGAGTCAAAAGAGCCTGTATCACCAGATACAGAAAATGAACTTGGAGTTGTTTGTGACCATTCAATGCCGCAATATCCTTGAGCCATTCTTACGCAAACACCATAATTTGTGTTTGCCATTTGACGAGTACCATATGTTGGCGCTACAACATTTATAATGAATTTCGTTATTTCTAAGTTTTTTTTTATATTTACATTAATGACAGATAATTAAAATTAATTTTGTAATTTAATTTACCTCTTGGATTTTGTGTTGTACCGTAATTGAAACTTGTCACAGTATCTGAAACGCTAGTGAAATATTGTAAACATCCATTTGGAGCTGCAACAAAGATATAAGAAATGTGAGCATTTAATAAAAGGACATTATACAATAATTTATGTACCTCTATAGGTAGCATCGCAAGGTATTTGTTGAATTCTTATATTCCAACGACGTTCTGTAGAGTACTCGGAATTGGTATCGATTGATAACATAATTGGTGATCCACCATTAAAGTCTATGTAAACTGAAAAATGTAATAATACGTTAAATAATTTGAACAAATTTATTTTAAAAGTGGCGAACATTATAACATTTCGTTAAGAACATTATAACGTTCTTATTACCGTGTTGGTTTGCATTTTCTCCACAAATTCGAGGTACCGATGTCGATGATCCGGAAGCTAGGAAGAGATCGAAATCGCAAACTCCACTGGCGTTTGGCGAGGCAAGATTAAATTCCAAAAAATCCAAACGTAACTAGAACAAAAGGTTTAACGAGATTTCAACAGGTTTTGCTCTCTTGAGTTATAACTTTCTGTATGTAATAATAATAATATTAAATACACACCTGACATATGTTCGAATTACACCGATTAACTGTTATCGTACACCGTCCTGTTCCGTCGTAAGTCGTTGGATATTCAGGGTTTGTAAAATATGTATTATTTACATTTGTAGTAGATCCGCATGTCTTTTGAACTGCAACACGTTAATTATAAATTAGTCATAATATCTTATTTTTTTTCAATGCGAGTAATAAAAAAAGTTATCGTTTTATTACTTGAAATTTTTGAGAAACCCAGTTGTTCGTTTACTTACAAACACAGCAAATGCCATGTCCACTTGCACAAGTACCAGATGCTGTTCCACCGTAATCACGACATTCTCTTCTAGTAAAACAAGTGCCGTTTAAGTTATTGCTAGCCAGGCATTGTGAATTTGCAAAACGGACAACACTGAATAGCGGGAAAACTGTTTGAAAATACTTTTAATAATTTCATTATAAAGTATATCATTGTTTGTTTAGCTCTTAAGTGGTATTTTCAAAGACATAATAATTACATTACTTGCTTTTATTATACGTATACTTCATTTTCCCATTTTATTTGTTAATACTTCAAATACAACGTTATTAATTTTTTTGTTTAAAAAGTACTCACATCTTGGCTTCATGTTTAAATGTTGGATTTCCATGGCATTACTATTAATCGATTGGACGGTTTGACAGAAGGCGGTGCTTCCAAAAAGGAGAATCACTAGAGAGACTATGCACAACATCTTTTGAATTGCAACTGTTTGAAACAAGCTCGCTTCTTCTGACGGCTTTCGTTTAACGGTACTGAAGGAATCAGAACAATTAGCATGTATACAAAAGCCAGCATACGATTTGCTCATGTTTACATAACTGTATTATCAATACCTAACACGGAATAAGTTCAGTTAATAAGATATAATTTTATTATAACTTTTATGGATATGTACAATGAATACGTACATTGCTAATATGTAGTTCATATATTTGTCTTCATTGTACAGTTATATACAACAATAATATTACCCTCCTTCAGATTAAAATAATTATTACTCGATTAATGTATATTATATATATATAATTTTTATATGTACAACAATTTATTACAATACAAACAAAATTTAATTAATATCTATCTCTAATTAAAAGAATAATTTTAATCGGAAGATTTATTTAACGTTCTACAAAATGGACAGTGCCCGTATCGCAATAAAGCCAGTTCATAGTCATCCAAATGAAATAGCTGAAAACAATGATGGAAAATTATTATCATTCCTACAAAGTATGCTATTATTATGTTGCTATACAAGAAGCAAATGAGAATTTTATAAATTCTAAAGAGACAAACTGTAAATATGTATATCATGTACCATTTATTTATTAGAAAGGGTGAAATATTTTTCGTACCTTTAGACAAGATTTACAGAAAGTAATTTGTAGATCAGGTAAAAGATTTTTAAAATATCTCGTTTTAAATGGTTTTGGCCACTTTACGATTAATACAGTACACGGATCCATGCTCTTCAAAACACTTCTTCCCACAATTATAGTAGAAGTACTCGATTTTTCCTAGAACAACGCAATTAGTGAGTTGGAATTAAACAAAAAAATTGTATAATAAATATCGCGATGTATGAAAAATATATCGTATACCTCGTATTTCATTAAACGTGCAGTAAACATATCTACTTCGGAAGTAATGGTAAGCTGATCATTATCCGTCATACTGTCAGGTAATGATAACGATTCATTTATTAACTTTTCTGCTTCTTCATCCGAAATATCTTCCTCCAAATCAAATTCGACTAATGGCAGGATTTCTGAAATTATTTATTTTGAAATTAATTTTTTGAAGGGATCCGTACGCGCAATTAAATAAAACTTACCAAACATTATAAAGGAATATTGAAATTTTAATCGACATTGCACGCAATGCCCTTGTTGATTATCTAGCGACAAGAGAGGATTAAAAGTTGAACACTTATAACAAAGTGGCATAAGTTCCTCGGGATCTCTGTAAGGGGAAGCTCGAGCTATCAAGTTTGAAGTTTCCAATTGACCAAGTTGACTTGCTGGAATTCTTGTTTTACGTAATTTCTCGAGTAATTGCATCGTCAATTTATTAGCACCAAGAAGGGAAGCTTGTTTTAACAAAGTATACATTATAATAAACCTCGAGACTCCTTCTATTTGCATATTATGAGTTTTCGTTAAAAGAAATCGCGAAATGTTGAAGAGCGCCTCTGGCATTAGCGACGTGAACGGCTCTTCCTAAAAAGTTATTATTGTTCTTATTGTAATTACAATTATAATTTGTTAAAAGAAGGTAATATATTAAAATTAAATTAAAGTAAAATAATATTTTATCAAGGTTTCCACTTACAACGTATTTGTGGACTTCGTGATAAGCATAATATATATCAGCCTTCTCGTAATACTGAGAAAACATTATTTGTAATTCGTCGGTGCTTCTGTTAAGGTTTAAACTAATTTGAGAAAGTAGCCAATAAAAATAGGAGGCATCGCGAAATCTTTTCTCGGTAACAGCATTTTTTGCCAACATTGTCAGTACCATTATAGATTCTTCTGATTGTCCAGCTATCTGAAACGCTAAAGACGAATGGCCAATTTATGAACAAATTAAACGGAAGAAATTTTGTTTAGTTACAAATGTGCACAAAGTGTGCTCACCTTCTTGCGCTTCGGAAAAATGGCCAGTCTCTGCTAACCATCTAGCATACGGTCCATATATCCTTGCTTTCAGTTTGGGATTTCTTTCAGCTAATTCAAAAGCCTCAGGCCAAGCTTGAGCATCCACTAAAACATCTGCTACATCAGGATCATCTCCCAAACGACCAAAAATTTCAGCTGCCCCATGGGTTGCACCTAATTTCTTTAACTTCTTAGCGATTACAGTTAGATTGTCTCTGTCTGATTTATCGAGTTGTCTGCCCACTTTTATTAACATATCGATCCAACCATACTCTGCAATTATGTTAATGGCACGATCTACATCGCCCGCTGAGAGAAACGTTTCCGCAGCAGCACGAGGTTCGCCGAGACTTTTGGCCCACTCTGCTCTTTTGCGAAGTAATATTGTGCGGTCCTAAATGAATGATCAAAACAAAATTCGTATCATTATTTTAGGTCTTACAATATTGATGTTATACTGTATTTCTTGTAATATCGAGGCGTAAATAAATACTTCGCTAACCTGGCTGTTTCCGCTAACAATAAATTCTTGTGCAATGTCAAACATACGCAAATCGGAATACATGGTCAACGCGTGTTGCTGTAAACCAGCTTTTTGATAAAGTTTTGCAGCTTCTTTCAATTTTCCCATAGCAGCAGCAGCGGTAGCCATGCATGCTTCTCTTCCCCATTCGCCAGATTTTAGTTTTTCTTCTACTTCGGATACAATTTCTATGTACCTTAGATTTTTAACTCTAGCAAAGGCAGAATATGCTATATTCAGTTCTAGATGTTCCAAAGCATTAGTGCCTAGAGCAAACCAATCTGAATCTGCTACCCCAAGACATGCTATATGATAAGCATGAGAAAAAAGACCAATGTCTAGGTATTGGTACATGAATAGAGATAATGGAACCTGTAAACATATGATAGTTAACTTATTAGTATACATAATATTGGTCCACTTACGACGGAATCATGAATATGGGTTTCGTTAAATTACCTCCACTATAATAATACTAGATCCATTTAAACAGTAAACCTTCGATCCATTGTGACCCACGACGAACCCAGTAAATTTTTGTCTATATTCCGTGAAGTTTCCTACTTTAATTACCAAATACTCTCCACTTGAAAAGCACATTATATCCTCGAAGCTGCTGTTAAATGCTACACTGTTTACATCTTGGAATTCTTGAAGTTTTTCCTCTGCATACAAATCGAATATATAAAGGACTCCTTGGTCGCTGACAACTGCCAGCTTTTCTTTTAACGAACTAACATCGAGACATCTTACAGAACCTTCGATTTTGGTCAAGTGTGCTGGGAAGGGATTATCTAAATATATTTTTACTATATACCCTGTGTTCAAACCTAAAAAGGGATATGGAAAAAACATTTATTAATGACTTTTTTCATAGATTGACAAGGAATGGAGATATTTAATTTTCCATGCACTGGTAACCAATCAGATGGTCTGGATGTATGAACCTTTTCACGATACAAACCTGCAATTAAACATTCTTGACCAACTGGTCCACCAACAACTTTGATATAACTTATAAATCCATCGAGTATCCATTCTCTCTCTACGATTCCATTTAAAGATAAACTTTGTAATCTTCTTTCTGTACATAATATTAAGTTGTTTGCCGTGACAACTAATAAATTACAATTCAGAGCTTGATTCAATTTTTCACATATACGATAATGCATTCCATCATTGGAATTTGTTGGTTCATAAATTATCACGCGTTCTGATAATTGAACGGCTAATCTAGACTTATATACAGCAATGCGGGAAATCTGAAATTAAAATGATAATACTAGTAACGCGTTATTTCTCGTTATCCAGTATTACTGTTAGATTAATAACAGTGCTTACCAAATCTTTACATTTGATTCGAACTTTTTCACCGGTAATCAAATTTTGTATTATTACATCGGTCATATTTTCCCTATATGCGTATCTATCTCCATACAGTCCATGTATAACGTTCCATGATAATTGTAAATATGTTATAGTACCATCCTGACAACCTAAGGCCTAAATTGCGAGGTGAAAAATAGTTTAATAAGTAATTATGTAACACACAATAAAAATTGAACTACTCGTATAAATAAGAATACATAGATTCTCACAATATGCGTAGAAGTTGGATGTACAGCACAACTCCAAACCCAAGAGGAAAATGTACCACCAACATTCATTAATTGTATTCCATCATACGTCATTAATATACATTGTTTATTACTTCCTGAAATCAAAATGTATTGACCACCTGCAAAATTACACATCCTAAGAGGAATGAAATTTAATAATCTGTCTTTTCCAATTGGTTTCCCCGCGATCGAATAGAAAGATATAGTTCCATTCCATTCCGCGATACAGAGGACGTCTGTAGAATTTTCCCTGTGAATAATTCAGAAATTCAATATCGCAATATGTCGTATATTAGTTCTGTATGTAATTAAGAACATATTACCATTGATGATTCCAAAGTAAACTCCATATTGGTACTTCGCTATGTCTATCTATACGTATCTGTTCTTCTCCATTCTAAAATTCAAAGTAATTTTAATTATATTGAATCACAGAAAAATGTTTAACTAATTATGTATGTATATTAAAGTAAAAACAAACCTTATTTCTAATGGAGACATAGCCAGTTGCCAATCCAATGGCTAAATATTGACCATCGCTTGTCCAAGCACAACAGTTCACTCTTCCTTTGGATTTATGTCTCACAACTGCTTTTTGTTCAGGAGACCAGAATGCTATGTCTGATAGAGAACAACTCAAAAGTTGATGCGATACAGGATTGAACTGCATAGCTTGAACAGCTTCATTGTGACTAACAGAAAATCATATTACAATAAATAATCCATTTCAATTAATTAAATTAAACTCCATAGTACTCTGTAGAAAAATATTTAACTTACGAATATTTGAGGATACCTTCCAGTCTTGATGTCCAAATAATGACACTTTTATCTGCACCTCCAGATGCAAATTTTTTACCATCTTTTGCATAACATACACAATAAACTATGTCCTTATGCCCTGCAAATTATAAATACAAATATGATATTCAATCCTCTAGGAGAAGATTAAACATATACTATTCGCTTTACCTTTTAACGGCTGAATCAAAGCTCCTTCAGTGGTCTCGTAAACCAAAACTTGCTGACCAGCAGCAATAACTAACTGAGTACCATCTGGATTAAAACATAAGTCGTATATACTGAAACAATGTTTAGAACCGTATTAATGAGAAGTTAATTAAATAAAATAATACAGTTAAAAAATCATTTTTAATTAAACGCTCAATCGTTGTTTTATAAAATTTGTAGTGATCAATTATAATATTGTTATTATAGAAAAAATTTGCTAAAATTACCACCATTCCGATTTGTCTTGAACCTTGTCAACCCATGCTGGCACAGTCTTCATTGTTTATATTTCAATAAAGAAACAATCTTTCAGTTCAATTTCAAGGTATTATTGACATTGTTTTTATATGTACGTTTGTTTTCATGGTTTCCACGGAAACTATTAAAATGGCGGCTCCGACATAAAAAAAGAAAACATCGTATGCGATCATATGTAATATTTTATATTGGGTATTTTGTATGCAATAACAAAACTAAATCATAACGTAATAAAAAATATTGACTGACAAATACTTTTTTTATGTAGTATTTTGTATTATTTCATACCAGACAATAGAAAATAACGTAGTCTAAAGGTAAACAAGCAACAGTTGTTGCTTGTGACTACATTTTTCTTATCTAAAACATAGAAAAGTTTATTTCAGGAATTAAAAATTGAACAAATGCATTTCTCGACCTTACAATTAATGTTTATTGTAAACATATAATTAACATATACGTTAAATGTACTACACATATACATAATTTTGTACACATAGCTATTATACATATATATTTCCTTAGAATAATAATCTTTGGTATCAATTTTTGTAATGGAATGGTATTTTGAAAATGGAATATGGATTGTTATATTCGAAATAACAAAAAAAAAATGTACATTAGAAAATTTGTCCCACACCAATTATTATCTTTAAGAATTTTAATAATGGTGCGTACTACTATTTTTGCTACATATTATCAGATTCTGATATAAGTGGGAAGTTTTGCGTATCTATAAGAAGCTCTTCGTTATTTGATTTTTCCTCGGGTTCAAATTCATCTACGTCTTCTCCGTCGGCTATTGTCTGAGGTCCGGTAGATTTATATTGAAATGCAGAATGCGACAAGTCAACTTCTACGGGAAACAATGTCACGGCAGATAATAAATCTCTCGTGTTAGAATAATATTTTCCTAAGCCGGATGCAAATTTTTGCAATTGCCACACGACATCTTGAACATGTTTATTATCTAACAACTCGAGTTTTACGAGTACATCTGATCGAAGTTTTGCAAATTTTGCGCGAGCTTCTTGTCGACATCTTAAAACCAAACGATACTCGTAATTGCCCGTTTCCATTCGATCGAGAGGTTCTTGTAGCGCCGCGTAACTTTGTTCCTCGTCGTCCAATTCTTTTACTTTTAAACAATACGAAAGGTACTCGAATTTTGCATCGGCATATTTGCTGATAGTTAACCGAGTATCTGGAATAGCTTTGTGAAGATACGTGCCTAAATCGTTTAATATGGGTTTTAAAGCTTTTAGCATCGTTACACCAAACTTTTCCATTTGCCTGTGCTGTTCACCAAATTGTCTGAAAGCTTCGCTAGCTCGTGGCTGTGGTTCTCTTACTCCTATCGCGGCAAACGCATCTCCGAATACTGAAACGTGTACCAATGTTAAGTAATTTAATTTCAGTTGTTACAATCTATAGAAATTCAGAATCACAACAAATTTACTAACGTACCTTTGTACATTTGCGTTAAGTCGAAAAATGCATGTAGAGTAGATTGAGCATGAGAAACAAGACCTCTATATAAATTTTCTGTACGCTGCAATGCCATTAACCTTTGTACGAGTGCATCGTTACAGAGAATAGCACGCGATAAACCGAGCGCATCGGCTGTTGCACTTCCCATTCCTTCTACTAGTCTATGTTTCACCTGGAATTCAATTTTTTAGTTAGAGAGAGCATTATTAAACAAATATATGACTACTTATGTGTAATATAAACCTTTTTTAAAGCTATATCAAGAGTACGACCCTGTTTGGGATCGGCGTGTAGTTTATTATAGTTGATGCTGACTTGAGAGTCACAAGATTGGATCATTTTTGCAACTTCTACTTTTGTCTTTCCTCTAACCGACGATCCATTTACCGCTACAAGTTCATCTCCTGATTGCAAAGTGCCGTCTATAGCCGCAGGCGTGTTATCAAAAATTTGTAAAATATACAAGCAAGGACACAACGGTGCTCCGCCTCCGATGCTTATGCCTATAAGGTTACTGCTGTCTTTTTGTATTACAACGTTGCCCGAAGTAATCGTCATACCCCTGCATAAAGCAATACAATAAAAGAAACATATTAAACGTTACCGAATTCAATATCTATTTTGGATAATAACTGTACATTTTTTAGATAAATACATAAACAAATGTAATAGACACATCTATAAGAATTATGTAGCAAAAAAAAAACTAATATGCTGCTTCATGCATAGAGTTACATACCGTTAGCTATAAATTATTTCTACAAAATAAACTTTTCTCTAAATATAAATAGTTCAATACTGGTAGTAAATAAGTATAATAAATATAAGGTACTGTTGATAATTTATACTTGTTAATTAAGTAATGGTAAAACTTGAATACACATATAAATGTTACATAAATATTCAAGAAATTCTCACGAGACCGTCTAACAATAACTACATGTTTATAGATATTATAATAAAAAATACTATATTATGTAACTACATCATATAATATACCATAATTGTATTAAACATCGGTATGAGTTTAATGACAAGCACATCATCATCATCATCATCATCAAAACTTACATAGCAGTGCCAAGTAGATGATGAAGAGACTGATCTTGAGCGACCAGTTCTACATCTGGTCTATATCTCGTGATAATAAACCAAAAAACAAATGTGAAATATATCAAATTTGTAAGAGAAAAGAACTTAAATAAAACGTAGAATAGTGAACACAACAATGCATACATGCGATCCTCCCTCATAGCGAATTGTGATTGGGCATTAGCTGATGGTACAGTGGTTAATAGTAAAAAGTCATTTTCCTGATCGTTAGATTCACTCAAAGTAACGTTATCTGGAGGTAAAAGTGTTTGATCCTTCAAACTACTCCACCGCACCGTGGCAAACAGACATGCATGTTGCAAGAAGAGAGAAGCACATTTAAATTGAAGTTGTAACACAGATCGGTAAGAAATGAAAAAGTTTTATGAAACGAACATCTTATCCTCCTCGAAGAAGAAATCGTCATCGTAATCCATGCTTACACTGTAATCTGCAATATAATAAACTTTATACCATCGTGTGTATATATATAGCTTTGTTAATAAACAAACAAATAAATTTAGTAAAAGTAGAAGGAGTCGTGCTCTTAATGACATTCTGTTAGAGCATTTAGAGTAAATATTTTTTCAATGATAACATTATGAATGAAATACGTTGTACCTGTTTATATTATTTAAAGAGGAGAATATATTAAGGTTATCTGTCAAAGGAACTTTTGAAAAGTGACAGTGACAATTGGTGACAATTCTACATAAATTCTAATAGCCAGTTCTAATGAACGACCAATAGAAACAATTCTTTAACTCATTCAGTTCTTATGTATACACGTATGAACTTTGACTATTTCATATAATTTCAAATTATTTATTGTTTTATTAAAAATTATACAATAGCGATAACGCAAAGATAGTTGTCCAATGACATTCTGTCGCCGTAACTTTATTTATCGAAGTTTTGTTTCGTCAACAGAATCAAGCATAATAAATAATACATTATTATCTTTCGATTCGTTCTAATTTTGCTCAATTATTCGAGATTTATTCGACGAGTAGTTAAAGCTATCAAGTTGGTAGCATTAAATTATTCGTGGTCGTTCGTTACTATTTCATGCCAACCAAACGTTGATGTTCCACGTTGTAGAATTGACGACTACGCCGCTGAGCTTCCACGTCGCAAACAGCAATGGTAGGCTCTAGTATTATGCCGAAACGTGTAGTCCGGTGTCGATTGTGAAGTGAGTGGTTTGAAGTGAAATAAATTCCTATTCATAACAGAATAGTTAGTTTAAAAATAACGCAACAAAATGAAGAAATTTAGCATTTTTTTATTGTTACTCGTTTCGCCGATTATTCTCACTGTGAACAGAGGTAATGTGAAATATAGAGTGTTATTGGAAATACACTTTTCAGTTTATAGTTTATATTCGTGCTATGTGTATACGATACGCCTTGACACGAATAAATTTTCATTTATCGTTCTCGATGGTTTTTCAGCTGATGTATGTATAATTTTTATCGAAAGAAAACTACAACCTTTATGTGTAGTTTCGTTTAAATTGAAAATAAAGTTTCGAGTAGTTAACAACAAACTTCTGTTGAAAAACATATTGTTCAAAAGAACTTTTTGATATTCACGTTATTAATTATGAGTTTAATATAATTAATAAGTTTCGAGTCTAACGTAGTCAACTTTGTTGAACGATATATGAATTACATGTTTATTTTGTTGCTCGATTAGGACGAATTATATATATATTTTGTATTACAGTTCATGCTCAAGAAGATGAAAATATAGACGACATAGTGGATGTAGAAGGAGAAGAAAATTCTGTAATAACGGATGAAGAACCTGAAGAAGAGACAACTAATGCATCACCTGATGCTGATACTACTATATTGTTTACTAAACCTATTTACAATGGATTATCAACGTTGGGTATATATATAATTCTCCTTTGATTATAGTGTATTTTGTTTATTTGTAATTTTAATAGTTAATTCGTATTTTTTAGAGTTACCAGCTGGGAACTTAGTCGAATTACTTGTTGGTTTCACCAATAAAGGTGAATCTGATTTTGTTCTTGAATCGTTAGATGCATCTTTTCGTTATGCAATGGATTTTAACTTTTATATTCAGAACTTTTCAACTGTTACATATAACAAGATTGTGAAGCCAAAACATGAGGCAACTTTGGCATATACGTTTCTTCCATCAGAGAACCTTGCCGGAAGGCCCTTTGGTTTCAATATTAATCTGAATTACAGAGACAGTGTATGTATCAAATATTATTTGATATTTTCTAACGTTAATTCAAAACATTAATAACGTATATTTCTTTATAGAATGGCATCAACTTCAGCGAGGCTGTTTATAATGAAACAGTACAGATTATAGAATTAGACGATGGTCTCGATGGAGAAACTGTTTTTCTGTATGTATTCCTCGCTGCATGTGTAATATTAACGCTCGTAGGAGGGCAACAGCTTCTGTCGTCTCTGGGCCGCAAATCTCGATCTTCTACTACCCGTAAAATACCTATGGAAATGGGTACATCCAATCCCAACAATGTAGATTACGATTGGTTGCCAAAAGAAACTTTGAATAGAATTAGTAAGTATTGTATTATGTTTTAAATGTAACACAACAATAATTACTATACTATTATTAGACTTCTCAGAACATTCACAAATACATTTTGCTTTTCTCAATGTTTCGATACTTGTACGAAATTTTTATCAGAGAAAAATTGTAATCGAATTAAAGAATAATTTAATATTTTTATTAAATTAATTATAGTCTCTCCAGTGAAAAAAAAGAAATTAAATTTGCGAATGTTCTGGAAAGTGATGTAATAACATTGTTCTCCGCTCGTTATCAATGATACTACAAAACAACTAGATATTTGTTCATGTTTAATAATTAAATATAATATTTTCACAGATAAGTCTCCAAGAACTCCAAAACAGAGTCCTAGACAACGAAGAGCTAAACGAACAGGTGATTCTGATGACTGAATTATGTTAATACACGTGTATATATATTATTTAAAGTGGATAGGTAGGAAGAACGATTTCATGTTTGTAACAATTTTTACTAGAAAATTGTTGAATCCATTTGTCAATGATAAACCAAGCAGAGAACAAAGATCCCGCAACTACCTGCTTCAAATTTTTCAGACAAAAATTTTACATTATTGCTCATAATGAAAAATTATAAAATAGATTTTATAATTTGCGAATAATATTATTAAACAATGTCATAATATCGCAACGAAAGGGTACGAGTTAACGAGAAGTTTTAATTCCCCGCGATTGAAACTATCGTGCTATTATTATGCGATCAACTTGCAACTATTATTTAATTTGATATTCTTTTTCCAAATTAATATTCTATGATTTGACATTTGACTGTAATTAAAATATTTCACTTGAAAATTTACGCATCATATAAATTTGTCATGAATGACATTAAATGTCTTAATTCTCTATCATTAAGAACAAGATAAATTTATACGTACATATTGTAATCAAATTCAAATGATCATGTTCATTACTTGTAACAATTTGCAAAAAGATGTACTTTCAATAAATCACAATTTTGTACAAAATATTTCTGTTTTTCTTGTTTATATAATGTAACAAAAATAAAATAGGACTATCGATTTATCTAAATAGGAAGTGTCTTATTATAAAAGTCTTGAGTCTATAAGATAAAGTAAAAATGTTGTTATATAAACATCTTATACGTTTCTACTCTGAATTATATTTAAATTTTTAAAAAAATTTATATATTTCAGAAGGTAGACTGGAGAAAGTGCGCTGTTTCTGGTTCACCTTCTTTAAATTTGCCGGTAGGAGACGCCACGAACATGTTTTCAAGCACTAAACGTAGACAATCCTTGTTTTCAATTATTAAAAAATTTAATTGGAAACATTTGCTGTTGAAAAACACTTTTATATTATCTTCATTGTTTAACTTGAAAACACTTTGTATATAGCAACAAACAATCACAACAAATGATTCGGTCCAAAATATCGATATTGACGTGATTGTTTGTTTTGTAAACAAAGATGTTTTCTCATTTCATTTATAAACCTCAAAATTTTCCGTTACTTACGAACGTTAGTATTTTATTGAGAAATTTAATAATTTTTGTCAAGAAATTAATTTTTTATATCGAATAATTATATGATTATTTGTTCAACATGCCAAATTTCGTGGCGACGCGCAGTTTTCAAACTTCGTTGAAGATCGAGTCGTTGTTCTTTGTCAGATACGCCTGGATATATCTGTTAATTTTTGTAATAAATAACCGAGATAGTAGTTACATTGATTAGTTCTTAATAAAACGGAACAATTTTAAAAGAGAATCACTTTCATATTGTTATTGTCGTGTTAATATTAATACAATAATTCGTAGCGTCTGTTCACGTGCATCAAGACAACCGGCATGCCGCCAAAACGTGGTCGAGGTTCAAAGGTTATACATTTGTGTCATTTATTATTTCTGTATATCCTTTCTTTAGTTTATAATACAACAATGCAGCATCAAGATATGCAATTTTACAGATCGATAATTTTATTATTTTTATTGAAATAAAGAATACATTATAAACTAATTCAAAGTGCCCGGATATCAAAGTCCTTTGTTAAAGATATGTATTTTGATTCCATTCGAAAACTAGGCAAACTCTACAGAAACCAAAAATGAAAAACAAAGTAAGGCGTCGAAAGCACAAGAAGTGTCTGGTAAAAAATCTAAACGTGCTAGAAATGATAATGAAGAACCTGCACCGAAGCGTGCCAAGACAGAGCCAAAGCAGATGATGAATAAAGTAGATACGAATTGGGATGAAATCGACTTTGGATGTGAGAAATTAAATGCGGAAGGAAATAAGTATAATTTAAAAATTTCTAGCTGGAATGTTTCTGGAATAAGAGCAGTTATTAAAGTACGAATACTATATTATTTTATTATCCGATTTTTGTTATGGAATTTCATAATATTTTATTGTTATGTTTACTTAGAAAAGTGGAATTGAATATATTGAAAAAGAAGATGCTGATATAGTTGCACTGCAAGAAACCAAATGCAATAAAGATAAATTACCAGAAGAAATTAAGTTGAGCGGATATCACCGTTATTTTCTTGACAGTAAGAATGTTTAGTATTTGTCATGCTTGAATTTATATTAGTAAAAATTAAAATTAATCGTGTGGCATGTATAGGTAAAAAATCTGGCTACTGTGGTCTTGCCTTATATTCAAAAGAGAAACCAATTGATGTAAAATATGGTCTAGATGATCCTGAATTTGATGATGAAGGCAGGCTAATTATGGCAGAATACCCCAAGTTTTATCTAATTAATGTTTGTAAGTTATTTTTTAATACAGATAGATTTAATATTACAGTTCTGTTGTACCAAAGTTTATTACTAGACTGCGGATGTTTATGCATTTATAAGAAATTTGAATGTACAAGAAACTACAAAATGCAAACAATATGCAAAAATATAAAAAAGATTGAAAGTAAAGTTCATGTTATAATATTTGCAGAATAAAATAAATTCCTATTTAGGTTCAATTTTTGTAGGCATGTTTGCGAAGGTTTTTTTTTGCATAAAGATCCGCAGTCTATTTAATACAATTCTTGAAATATAACAATTTTGCAGATATTCCCAATGCTGGCCAAAAGTTGGTAACATTACCAAAAAGATTACAGTGGAATGAGGTTTTCAAGAATTATATTAAAGAGCTGGATGAAAAGAAACCAGTCATTATTTGTGGTGATATGAATGTTGCACATCAAGAAATAGGTAATACTATCTCAAAATATTGTGTAATATGATTTTATTGTAAACGTAATTTCATGAAAATTTATAGGCTATTTTATGTATTCTTTATTCCTATGATGTACAGATCTCACAAATCCTAAGACAAATACAAAAAATGCTGGATTTACCAAAGAGGAACGAGAAGGTATGACAGACTTCTTAGCTGCAGGATTTGTAGATACATTTAGAGCTTTGTATCCTGAGAAAACTGGTGCTTATACATTTTGGTCATATTTTGCTAATGCGCGTACTAAGAACATAGGATGGTGAGTATACAAACAGCTATTCAATCTACTATATGAATCTTTACATTACAATAGATCTTTTTACACAGGAGATTGGATTATTTTTTGGTATCTGAACGAATTAAAGATCAAGTTTGTGATAATGTTATTAGAGACAAGGTATACGGTAGTGATCACTGTCCAATTGTTCTTTACATTAATATATAAGAAAAAAATTTCGTGTGCTTGAATTATAATCATTGTACTTAATATATTTTGTTTTTTGAGAATAAAATTATTTATAGAATATCTTATTTATATGCAAGAAACTTATTAGATTTAATATATACATTTGTCAATATTAAGATGTTATTTATCTTTAATTAATCTAAATATTAACCCCTTGCGCTCGAGGCATTTTTCTATAGAATGAAATCAAGCCCATTTTTATAATAAATTTCTGTAAAACCAAAAACTCTCCTTCGAAAAGAAATATGTAAAAACATTCACGACTCAATGTATTTTATTTCCATTAATAATTAGCTGTATCTTGATATAAGTAATTTTGAAATTGTACGTTCAAAAATCACTTTTAAATTACATATGTTGCCCTAGAGGCTCCACTCGAGCGCAAAGGGTTACCTATAAGCAATACGTTGACATTATGGAGCACACGGAATTTGAAAGATTTCCGTGATTTTAAAAATTACAATTTTTGAAACGACGAAAATCCTTCGAACTGCTTGTGCACATTCCC